>NC_041393.1:271811523-271933151 GCF_002162155.2 Triticum dicoccoides | reverse complement strand
CACGAGCAGTTTACCCAGCTTCGGAGCTCTCCGGAGAGATAATACTCCTACTGCTGCTTGTCTGATTGTATTGTGTTCTTGTTCAAGAGCGCTGAGTGCTACAGTACACTCTAGCTGCTAACGAGACCGAGCCTTTGTGATTTTCTGGGTCCGAACCCCTTCTACGTTGCGCATGGGCCTACTTTTATACTCTCAAAGGGGTCACCGACAGGTGGCAACACAAACGAGGGTAAAAATGGAACAGGAGTTGCGGTTGGTACAGCTACCTGCACAGTGCATCCTACCTAACCCTGGCGGCAGGGGACAAAGGCATTAAATGCCCGTCTGTGTCGCCCAAACAGTGCAGAAAAGGACCGTCAGGGATGCCACCGTTCGCCATGATGGTAATCTTGTCAGCGTCGCTTGCCACCTCGCACCGCTGGCTGCTCAGCCTCCTGCCACGCGCGCCTGGGAAGGCCCCAGGGCGACACGCTAGTGGATGCGCTGGAGCGCGGGTGCAGAGTGATAACCTGCCATGGCAAGCGCCTTGCCGCGGCCGTTGTCTTGTCGCGCCTGGAAGCTTGTCGCTCACCGGGTCTTGCCGGGACGCGTGGCGCGTCGCGGCAAGTTCCTTGAAATGCCTTGGTTGGCCTTCCCGGCAAGCTCCTCTTGCCGGGGCCTCGTCTCCTTGGCTTGAATACTTTGTTCTTGAATGGCTCCAAGGGAACCACGGAGGACCGTGGCGGTCGCCTGGCAAGCCTTGCCGCGGGGTGCTGCAACTGCCCGTGCACAAGTTCGGGATACAAGGGTACCCCTACTAGTGTCGGGGAAGCTAATCCACGAACACCTATGGGACCGGCGGACCGAGCCCCTTTCGGTTCGGCGGGGGGCGGAGATCGCACGAAGAGCAGATCAAGGCGAAGCACACGAGCAGTTTACCCAGCTTCGGAGCTCTCCGGAGAGATAATACTCCTACTGCTGCTTGTTGGTTGTATTGTGTTCTTGTTCAAGAGCGCTGGGTGCTACTGTACACTCTAGCTGCTAACGAGACCGAGCGTGTGTGATTTTCTGGGTCTGAACCCCTTCTACGTTGCGCATGGGCCTCCTTTTATATGCTCAAAGGGGTCACCGACAGGTGGAAACGCAGACGAGGGTAAAAATGGAAAAGGAGTTGCGATTGGTACAGCTACCTGCACAGTGCATCCTACCTAACCCTGACGGCAGGGGACAAAGGCATTAAATGCCCGTCTGTGTCGCCCAAACAGTGCAGAAAAGGACTGTCAGGGACGCCACCGTTCGCCATGATGGTAATCTTGTCAGCGTCGCTTGCCACCTCGCACCGCTGGCTGGTCAGCCTCCTGCCACGCGCGCTTGGGAAGTCCCCAGGGCGACACGCTGGTGGATGCGCTGGAGCACGGGTGCAAAGTGATAACCTGCCGCGGCAAGCGCCTTGCCGCGGCCCTTGTCTTGTCGCGTCCGGAAGCTTGTCGCTCACCGGGTCTTGCCGGGACGCGTGGCGCGTCGCGGCAAGTTCCTTGAAATGCCTTGGTTGGCCTTCCCGGCAAGCTCCTCTTGCCGGGGCCTCGTCTCCTTGGCTTGAATACTTTGTTCTTGAATGGCTCCAAGGGAACCACGGAGGACCTTGGCGGTCGCCCGGCAAGCCTTGCCGCGGGGTGCTGCAACTGCCCGTGCACAAGTTTGGGATACTAGGGTACCCCTACTCTAGTACACCGACAGGAGCCCCCGGGCCTGGGCCACACACGGTGCCGAGCGCTGTTGGGCCAGGCCCAAAACAGGGCACGGGCACGCGCGGGGTGGGTTATGCCATATCTCACTCCGTATCCACCGCGCCCTCCCCGAACGGCACGCGTTGAATGCGGCATCGTCGGAGAGATCGTGGGTGGTTTCTTTATTCGAAAGGGCGAAACGTCCGCCCCCTCCCTCTTTATAAGCAGGGGAAACAGGGGCAGTTTGCCCACTTCGCCGGTTGCTACTCTAGTCTCGGAAATCTCCGCCGCTCCCCCCTTCTTCCCGAAGGTGAAAAAGAGTAGCGCTCCGCCCCCCATTGTCACCAGCACCACCAACACCGTCGATCTCCCCCACCACCTCCGCCATGGCTCCGAAAGCTGACAAGGGGAAGGGCGTGAAGTCGGCCGAGGCGCAGCGGCTCGCGGCACTGCGAAAGGAGTGGGCCATCTTCCCCCCTCAGCTTGACGCAAAGGAGCTGAGGGAGTACTACTACCTTTTCTGGTCGAGGAGACGCGAGCGCATCCGTGCACGAAGGTACTCCCGGCTACCGCTTCGAGACTGGCTCCGAACGGGTATCTCTTCTTTGCGCTGTTCTTCTACTGCGGGCTCTGCCCGCCCTACTCTGAATTTTTCTGCGACATCATGAACACCTACGGGTTCCGCCTCCTTGACTTCACCCCCAATGTTGTCCTGACCATGGCAGTTTTCGAACATCTGTGCGAAAACTTTGTCGGAGTCCATCCAAACGTAGCCCTCTTCCGCCACTTCTTTATGCCCCGAGTCGAGAGAGGAGAGCCCCTTGCCGGCGGAATCGCTTGGATCTCGAGAAGTGGCAAGAAGGATGCTTATCTGGAGGGAGAGCTCCGCAGCAAATGGGAAGAATGGAGAGCAGAGTGGTGCTGGATTGTCGAGGAGAACCCGCAGCCATTTACCGCCCTGCGCCAAACCCCAGTAGTGCGCGGCAACGATTGGAGCAACGTGGCCCCGGAAGACGATAGGCTGAAGATTGCCGTCACCCGTATCCTTCGCCTCAGCCTTGCCGGGCTCACTGTAGGCGCAGTTGGCGCAGATTTTCTTCGTCGTCGCATCGCCCCCCTGCAAGAGAGGGGGAGACCCGCCTGGGAGTTCCAGAACTCGGCGGATATCATGAGGCTGCGCCTGGGCCTCAACTTCAACTTCACTGTTCTGGAGATGGACGCGATGCTCCTGGAGCTGTTCAAGCGCGATCCCCAGCATCCGTTCATGTTGCTGCGGGATGTCGTTCCACTGTGCAACAATTCTTCGCTCGACCGCATTCGCGCAATGATGCCGCTGTGCGACTCGCACGGAATCGTCCCGACTTGGCAAGAGCCTGCAGACGACGTCTAGCGGGATTTCTTTGACGGCCTGGTAGAAGTGCCGGTCCGCGCTGATGAGCAGAAGAGCCTCACCCGCGACACCACCGATGATCAGATGCAGCGCATCGCCACTAGGCTGGAAGAGGCGGCAGCAGCCACTGCCGCGGGCGTGTTTGGATTCACCGTGGATGAGGCAGAGGCAGCAGAGACGGCAAGCCTTGCCAAGCGAGAGGAGTTCGTCGGCGAGGAAGAGCTTGTCGGGCCTGAAGCTGAGCCGAGCGAGCCCGACGAGGGAGAGCCTGTCGGACCCGAACTTTCGGACAGCTTGCCGCAGGCGGAGCCCCCAGCCCCGCCAAGAAGGCGTCTCCGCAAGGCCTCGGACGTAGCGGGGCGGCAGACAGGTCAAGAGCCGTCGGGCCGTGCGACACGCTCTACCGCGGCAAGCACTGTTGCCGTGGGAGTGCCTCACGCCGCTGCGGCAACCGGGGCAGGGTCTTCCCGGTCCACCGCCACTGCTCCTGCCAAGCGGACAAGGGAGCCTACTCCTCCGCCTTGTCGCACCAGAGGCGAGCCGGACTTCGATCTCTCCGCGCTCAGCTCCGACGAGGAAGAAGAAGAGTAAGATCTCGCTGTTCTTGTAGTTCTTCGATTTTGTTGCTTTGTCTTGTATCTGACTTGTTTTTTACTCTGAACCTATTCCTTTTCAGGACGCTGGCCCAGAGAGCGGCAAAGAGAGCCAAGGCCCCGGTGATTGTCATCGAGGACGACCCCACATCGACGACAGAGGACATGTCCGAGACCACCTTGTCAGACCCGGCAACCATTCCTCAAAGCAGCCCTCAGTGCAGCCCCCAGCGTAAGTATACGGTTTTATTTCCTGCTGTCAGGCGCGCATGGTTGCTCTTTCTTTACTGATATCTGATTGTTGGTTCGTGTAGGAGCAGAGTAGCCTCACCAGGAGTGCCCGGAAGCTGCTCCCGAAGTGCTATCTGCTTCGACTACACCGCCAAGGGAGGCTTCCCCGGCAAGGGAGCGTTCTCCGGCAAGGGAGAATTCTCTGGCAAGGGACAGCTCCCCGGCAAGGGACAGTTCCAGTGATCCTCCGGTGGTTGAGACCACGACTGCAGATCCCAGCACAGGTAACCCTTTTGCTTGAAAACTTCCCTTGGGTTCTTCTTCTTATGATTTTCTTTTTGGATAATTGCTTGATTTCTCTCCCTTTTTCCGTTCGTCAGATCCATCTGCTGCGGAGCCAATGGAAACCCAGGCCGCCGGCGAGGAGAACGCGCGCGGCAACAACGACGACGCCGCCGCCACCGAAGAAGAGGCCGGCGCTGATGATCCCGCCAGCGAAGAGGCCGCCAAGGCTGCCGCCGCAGAAGCTGGCGAGGGATCCGGCGATCGCACTGACGGCCCCGAGGCCGCAGGAGCGCCAGGCGCTGCGCCGACCGTCGATCCCTCCGCCGATGCTGCAGCGCCAGGCTCCGAAGAGCCCCAGCCCAGCGCCTACTTGAAGGCTGGCGATGGTATCTTCATCAGCTCCCCTAGACGTCAAGCTCCAGGGCGCCGGTCGAAGGAGAAATTTTGGACGGAGAAGTGCTCGCCTCCGCTGGCTGACGCTGGTCGACGCGCCAAGCAGTAGCAGCGACGAATTTGAGGAGGAGCGGCTGCTGCGGAAGCTGCTGTCCCTCTACCGCGCCCGACAAGCCAAGCTGGCGTCCTGAGAAGCACTTGTCGCGAGGGCGGGAGTGGATATTGAGAAGCGCACTGAGGAGCTCCGGGGTCTCAGGCAGGAAGCTCTCCAGTCCCTGGTGGAGGAATGGGAGCAACTTCTCGAGGAGCGGAAAGCCTTCCTCCTTGAGAAGGCTGAAGTTGAAGAGAAGCAACGGCTTGTCGCCGAAGATTTATTTGCGCAGGAAGGAGAGTTGGCGCAACGCAAGGTCAACCTTGACAGCCACGAGAAGGAGCTTGCTGCGCGCGAGCAAGCAATTGGCGGGGCTCTCAAGGAAGCAAAGGATGCCGCCGCAGCTGCCGAGGCCGCCAAGAAGGAGCTAGAGACGAAGGTAGCGCAGCTGGAGGCTGATCTCAGGGCGAGCGGCGAGGAGCTTGCCGCTCTCAAGCGTGAGCGCGAGAAGGACGCTGCCGCTCATGGTGAGCTGCAGGGCCTTCTCGCGGAGAGGAGCAAGGAGCTTAGCGCCGCCAAGGACTCCAATGCGGATCTTGAGCTAAAGCTGGCTACCTTGACTCAGACGCTGGACGGCGCCAGGGAGCGGGAGGTGGCCTTGTCGGAGAAGATCAAGGCCGACGAGCGCTGCTGGCGAGTGCTGCTGCCGCCCACGACGCCTTCAGGGAGACTGTGGAGCACTGGACCGACGGTCTTGTGGATCTTGCCGCCGCCATCAACAGGGAGCTGGCGCAGCTGGGGATGGAGGATCTCGGGTACTCCTCCGACGAGCACCTCCAACCCAGCGCCAAGCTCAGCTTGTTCTTCAAAGGCGTGGCGACGTCTCTCCAGCGACTCCGGGAGAAGATCCCAAAGCAGCTGGCCGACGAGTCGCGCAAGATCTGCGCAGGAGCTCTCCAGAAGGTGCTGATGAAGGTGGCCTTCCGCAACCCAGGCCTCAACTTCACCAACGTCCTCAAGTCCTTGCCGCCGGATGCTGATCTGGAAGCGCTCAAGGCCCTTGTCGCACCCATTGTGGACAAGGTGAGCGGAATCAAGAGGGCTGAGGGTGATCGCGTAGATTAGGCCGCCCGTTTTCTCTTTCTCCTTGTCGCTGCTAGTCATGTCATGAGAACCATCTGTTAGAGCTGCGACAAGCTATCTTGTAATATAACTCTATTTTGGGTAGAGATTTTCTATGTTATTTCCTTTACTTGATTCCTTCCTTTGTATGTTTTTACCCAACGCTTTTAGGGAACTTGTCGGCGCAGGTGCCTTAGCCGCGAGCGCTGAGTGCGGGACATCAGCAGCCTGCTGGCGGTACCGCCTCCAACAAGAAACCTTGTCGCAACTAGTCGCAGCTCACTTAAGTTGTTGAGCGGACTCGAAACAAAGTAAGGGCGCAACTAGCTATGAGTTAGTTCCTCTGCGCACAGGTTTTCCATACAAAGCACGGTCGTTCGAGGAAGATAACTTACAAAACTTAAAACTGATTGCTCAAACTTTGGCAACTTAGCTTTTCTGTCGATTGTTTCCAGTAGGGTGAAACTTCCTTGAACGATGCCTGGCCCGGCGCACACAATTATCTTCTCCATTCCCCCCGGCAAACTTGTGTGCGGGGGAACCTTGCTTTCCTTTTTGAGAAAAAGAAAGAAGAGAAAATAAAGATATGGAGCCTTACGGCTCGTTATTGCTTACCGGGGGTAGGCGCTGCACAAAGTGTCAGATAATGCATGCAAATATAAAGTAGAAAGCATGAAATTGACAAGATGTGCGGAGCACATGAGCTTTACTTATGCACAGGATCTGCGCCCGGCTTTGTACAAAGGATTACATGCAACATCAGCAAGACTTGTACAAAAGCTGGTTGCCGGAACAGGTTCCGGCAACCGCGCCCTACGGGGAAAACTTAGGAAGATGCTCAATGTTCCAGGAGTTGCTCACCGGAGTGCCATCTTTGGTCTCAAGGCGGACAGCACCAGGCCTAGTGACTCATTTCACCCGGTAAGGGCCTTCCCACTTCAGCGTCAACTTGTTGGAATTCTTGGCGGACTGAACATGCCGAAGAACAAGGTCGCCTTCCTCGAAACTTGTGGCTTTAACTTTGCGGCTATGATAGCGGTGCAAAGCTTGCTGGTATCGAGCAGCTCGTACAGCAGCCTGAAGACGGTCCTCCTCAAGGAGCAGCGCGTCATCTTGTCGCAGCTGCTCTTGCTCAAGCTCATCATAAGCGAGCACTCGAGGCGACCCGTATACGAGTTCCGTGGGGAGAACTGCCTCTGCTCCATAGACTAGAGCGAAAGGTGTCTGGCCAGTGGCTCGATTTGGCGTCGTCCTAATCGACCAAAGAACCACCAGCAGCTCCTGAATCCAGTTCTTTCTGCACTTGTGCAGCCTGTCGAAAGTTCCGGTCTTGAGCCCGCGCAGCACTTCAGCATTTGCCCTCTCCGCTTGACCGTTGCTTTTGGATTTTGCAGTATCCTCTTCAGCGGAAAACGAGTGACGACTGTGATCTCATGTGCCTGGAAGTAATGGCGCAGCTTTCTCGAGGCCATGAGAAGGCCGAAAAGCAATTTCTGCACACCAGAGTACCTTGACCTAGCCCCCTGCAGAAGGGAACTGACAAAGTAAACTGGGCGCTGCACCATCCTTTTCTGCATCTTCTCATGCTCCTGCATAGATCCATCTTTGTCGGGATCAGAGCTTGCCGGCGAAGTCCCATGCTTGTCGCTGGATGCATCTGCCATGGTTGCTGGCTCATCATCCGCCTCCCTCTCCGCGACTAATGCAGCACTAACCACTTGATTAGTTGCCGCTATATACAACAGCAATTTCTCTTGTGGCTTAGGTGCGGCAAGTGTTGGAGTGGAGGACAGGTATCTCTTCAAGTCCTGCAGCGCAGCCTCCGCCTTCGGAGTCCATTTCATTGGACCTGCCTTTTTCAAAATTTTAAAAAATGGCAGGGCGCGCTCAGCAGACCTAGAGATAAACCTGCTGAGAGCAGCCACGCAACCGGCAAGTCTTCGTACATCTTTGACGCGCTTTGGTGCTTCAATCTGCTCAATGGCCTTGATCTTGTCGGGATTGGCTTCAATTCCCCGCTGAGACACGAAGAACCCGAGAAGCTTGCCGGAAGGGACTCCAAACACACACTTCTCGGGGTTAAGCTTGAGGTTGATCTTGCGCAGACTTGCAAAGGTTTCGTCTAAATCTTGAATCAGAGTCACCTTGTCCTTGCTCTTGACCACTATGTCATCCATGTGGGCTTCCACATTTCTGTGCATTTGCGGCTCAAAAGCATCATGGACTACCCTTGCAAATGTTGAACCAGCATTGTTTAAACTGAAAGGCATCCGTACGAAACAGTATGTGCCACATGGGGTGATGAATGCAGTCTTCTCCTCATCCTCTTCTACCATGAAGATCTGATGGTACCCTGAATATGCATCAAGAAATGAAAGCAAGTCACATCCGGCCGTGGAGTCAACAATCTGGTCGATGCGCGGCAGGGGAAATGGGTCTTTGGGACAAGCTTTATTAACATCGGTAGAGTCGATACAAAGTCTCCATTTCCCGTTTGCCTTACGCACGACTACAGGATTGGCCAACCACGTGGGATGGAGCACTCCTCTGACAGGGCCTGCTACTTCCAACTTCTTGATTTCTTCTGCAATGAATTCTTGGTGCTCCAATGCCTGTTTCCTGACTTTCTGCTTGACGGGCCGCGCATGAGGATAGACGGCAAGATGGTGCTCGATTACTTTCCTGGGAACACCGGGGATGTCAGACGGTTGCCACGCAAACACGTCGACGTTCGCCCGCAGGAAAGCAACGAGCGCACTTTCCTATTTAGGGTCGAGAGTGGCGCTGATGGTGAAGGTACCACCAGTTCCGTCCTCCTTGGTGGACACCTTCTTGGTCTCTGGTGGAGCCGCCATTGTCTTCTTACACTTGCCGGTGGAGCTCGATGGTGCGTCCTTGACGGTAGCGCAGCACTCCAAAGAGGTGCGCTTGCCGGAGTGGGCATCAAAGCTCTTGCCAGACTTGGTCTTCTTCTTCCCCCCGGGGGCTTCAGCGGCAAGTGACCTGCAATCTGTTGCGGCTGCTGCTTCCCGGTAGATCTTGTCGGTGCAGATAAGAGCATCCTTCTTGTCGCCAGGGACAGAGATGACACTTATCGGGCCTGGCATCTTCAGTATGTTGTATGCATAGTGAGAGGCTGCCATGAATTTGGCGAATGCTGGACGGCCGAGTATCCCATTGCAAGGTAATGGAAAATCAGCAACGTCAAAAGTGACCCTCTCAGTCCTGAAGTTCAACTCGCTGCCAAATGTTACCGGCAACGTGATCTTTCCCTTCGGCCTGCTCCTTCCCGGATTGATTCCTTGGAATGTGCCGGTCTCTTCGAGCTCGCTATCAGGGATCTGGAGTTTCTGGAGTACCCCGGAGGAGATCAAGTTCAAGCCGGCCCCGCCGTCAACTAGCATCTTAGTGACTTTGAGGTTGCGGATAGTTGGTGAAACCAACATCGGCAAGCACCCGACCGCAGTTATGCGATCAGGGTGGTCCTCAATATCAAAGATGATAGGCGTGCTGGACCATTTCAGAGGCTTGCGTGACTCGACGGGTGGTTCTGCTGCATTGACTTCCCGTACCCACTGCTTGAGCTGGCGGTGCGAAGTATGCAGAGAAGCACCACCGTCAACGCACAGGACCTCTGTGGCTTTCTGGAACTCCTGCTCATCGGTCTCGTCATCATCCATATCTTCATCATCGTCGTCATCTTCATCCTTGTCACGGTCGTGGGGAGGTCTATCTCCTTGCCGCTGCTTAGCCTTGTCGCGGCGTCCTCCTCGGCCGGGATGTTTCTTGCCGGATCCTCCAGCACCTTCCTGGGCCTTCTCCTTGTCGCGTCGCTCGTATTCAGCCTTTTGCTGTTCAACAAGCTGTTCGACCTTCCTGCAGCTCTGGAGGTCATGGCCCTTGGTGCGGTTGATCTTGCAGTATTGCTTGTTGGTGCCATCCTTCTTGTCAGCGACTGCCATAGCTGCGGCAACCTCCTTGCCAGAGCTACCAGCTTTGGCTCCCTTGCCGGACTGCTCAACAACTAGCACCTCTTTGCCTTTCTTCTTCCTGTTGTTCCGCCACCGGTTTTTCCTTGCCGGGGCAGTCTCCTCACTATCAGATCCCCCTGCTCCTATATTCTCTCCGGGAAGTTTCCTCCCTTCCTCAGCACGTGCACACTTGTCGGCCAGGGCATATAGCTCATTGACGTTTCTGATCTTGCACATCGCCATCTCCTCCCGCATCCTGTGGTTCCGCACGTTCTGATGGAACACGCTGATTACCGCGGCAGGGTGGACATCTGGGATGTTGTGCTGCACGCGGCTGAATCTCTGAATGTACTTGCACAGGGTCTCTCCTTCCTTCTGGGCAAGCAGATGAAGATCGCTCTCTTGGCCATGAGGCTTGTGGCCGCCTGTAAAGGCGCCGACAAACTGATGGCATAGATCTGCCCAGGAAGATATGGAGTTGTCCGGCAAGTGCATGAGCCAAGATCTGACGTTGGGTTTGAGCACCAGCGGGAAGTAGTTGGCAAGGATCTTGTCGTCCCGCCCCCCAGTAGCTTGCACCGCGATGGTGTAGATGCTGAGGAACTCCGACGGATGTGACTTGCCGTCATACTTATTTGGTACATCTAGCTTGAAATTCTTCGTGCTGGGCCACTGGACTTGCCGCAGCTCACGAGTGAACGCAGGGCAACCTACCGCGTACGGCAAGTCGCCTGGTTCGCCTGGCGCATGCATGTCAACAGAGGGCCCAGCGCGCTTATCGGATTGACATTGCGCTTCTCTTTGGCACTCGATGCGAGTACGAGCGTCTTCTTGCTGTCGTTCGTGAAGAACTTGGCGCTGATCGCGACAAGCTCGTGGAACTGATGATGCGGTGGAGTTGCTGTTGAGGTGGATCCGACGAGTCGGCGATCTTGGCCTTCGGGGTGGAGAGTGCATGGTGGTTGCACCCTCACTAGTTTTGTCGCCATCGGCTCGCGCCTGGCAACCCTGCCGCGGCAGCAAAGCACTCAGCTGCCGTGGAGTGTCGCCGTTGGCGAAGCCGATGAGACTCTGGATGGTGGCCCTCCATCCGTCGATCTTGTCTTCTGTTGGAGGGTAATCCAGGAGCAGCTGAGCTCGCGCCAAAGCTTTTGCTGGAGTGGTGGGTGGCAGTGGCGAACGATGCGAGGAGCGGGATATGCTCGGACTTCTAACTATGTTAGAAGGAGCAGTATCCTGTCCAGGCGACCGTGCCTCGCTCGTGCCAGCATGTTGGTGTGCATGCCGGTCTTGAGCACCCCGAGATCCACCAGCTTGATCTTGGCCCAACAAATGTATGGTACTATGAGTACCATGACGCTGTCGGTCCTGCGCCTCCTGAGATGGGCGCGGAACGTGTACGGACGCCGAGGTCTGCGCAGCCTTGTCCTTCGACCTGGCAGCGTCATGAGCTCCCTCGTCGATGTCCGTTCTTCCGCCGGCGTCTTCCCCACCACTCATTTGCTCCGGTGGTGGTGGGATTGACGTGGACGGAACAGCTGCCGCCGAAGTCTTCTTCTTCGGTGGCATGTCGATGAAGAAGATGAAGATCTAGCTCGTGTGAATGCCGGATCATGTTCACACAACCTCGACGCACCCCTACCTAGCGTGCCAAAGATGTCGGGGAAGCTGATCCACGAACACCTATGGGACCGGCGGACCGAGCCCCTTTCGGTTCGGCGGGGGGGCGGAGATCGCACGAAGAGCAGATGGAGGCGAAGCACATGAGCAGTTTACCCAGCTTCGGAGCTCTCCGGAGAGATAATACTCCTACTGCTTCTTGTCTGATTGTATTGTGTTCTTGTTCAAGAGCGCTGAGTGCTATAGTACACTCTAGCTGCTAACGAGACCGAGCGTTTGTGATTTTTTGGGTCCGAACCCCTTCTACGTTGCGCATGGTCCTCCTTTTATATGCTCAAAGGGGTCACCGACAGGTGGCAACGCAGACGAGGGTAAAAATGGAAAAGGAGTTGCGGTTGGTACAGCTACCTGCACAGTGCATCCTACATAACCCTGACGGCTGGGGACAAAGGCATTAAATGCCCGTCTGTGTCGCCCAAATAGTGCAGAAAAGGACCGTCAGGGACGCCACCGTTCGCCACGATGGTAATCTTGTTAGCGTCGCTTGCCACCTCGCACCGCTGGCTGCTCAGCCTCCTGCCACGCGCACCTGGGAAGGCCCCAGGGCGACACGCTGGTGGATGCGCTAGAGCGCGGGTGCAGAGTGATAACCTGCCGCGGCAAGCGCCTTGCCGCGGCCGTTGTCTTGTCGCGCCCAGAAGCTTGTCGCTCACCGGGTCTTGCCGGGACGCGTGGCGCGTCGCGGCAAGTTCCTTGAAATGCCTTGGTTGGCCTTCCCGGCAAGCTCCTCTTGCCGGGGCCTCGTCTCCTTGGCTTGAATACTTTGTTCTTGAATGGCTCCAAGGGAACCACGGAGGACCTTGGCGGTCGCCCGGCAAGCCTTGCCGCGGGGTGCTGCAACCGCCCGTGCACAAGTTCGGGATACTAGGGTACCCCTACTCTAGTACACCGACAGGAGCCCCCAGGCCTCGGCCACACATGATGTCGAGCGCTGTTGGGCCAGGCCCAAAATAGGGCACGGGCACGCGCGGCCTGGGTTACGCCGTATCTCACTCCGTATCCACCGCGCCCTCCCCGAACTGCACGCGTTGAATGCGGCATCGTGGGAGAGATCGTGGGTGGTTTCTTTATTCGAAAGGGCGAAACGTCCGCCCCCTCCCTCTTTTTAAGCAGGGGAAACAGGGGCAGTTTGCCCACTTCGCCGGTTGCTACTCCAGTCTCAGAAATCTCCGCCGCTCCCCCTTCTTCCTGAAGCTGAAAAAGAGTAGCGCTCCGCCCCCCATTGTCACCAGCACCACCAACGCCGTCGATCTCCCCCACCACCTCCGCCATGGCTCCGAAAGCCGACAAGGGGAAGGGCGTGAAGTCGGCCGAGGCGCAGCGGCTCGCGGCGCTGCGAAAGGAGCGGGCCATCTTCCCCCCTCAGCTTGACGCAAAGGAGCTGAGGGAGTACTACTACCTTTTCTGGTCGACGGAGACGCGAGCGCATCCGCGCACGAAGGTACTCCCGCCTACCGCTTCGAGACTGGCTCTGAACGGGTATCCCTTCTTTGCGCTATTCTTCTACTGCGGGCTCTGCCCGCCCTACTCTGAATTTTTCTGCGACATCATGAACACCTACGGGTTCCGCCTCCTTGACTTCACCCCCAATGCTGTCCTGACCATGGAAGTTTTCGCACATCTGTGTGAAAACTTTGTCGATCCAAACGTAGCCCTCTTCCGCCACTTCTTTATGCCCCGAGTCGAGAGAAGAGAGCCCCTTGCCGGCGGAATCGCTTGGATCTCGAGAACTGGCAAGAAGGATGCTTATCTGGAGGGAGAGCTCCGCAGCAAATGGGAAGAATGGAGAGCAGAGTGGTGCTGGATTGTCGAGGAGAACCCGCAACCATTTACCGCCCTGCGCCAAACCCCAGTAGTGCGCGGCAACGATTGGAGCAATGTGGCCCCGGAAGACGATAGGCCGAAGATTGCCGTCACCCGTATCCTTTGCCTCAGGCTTGCCGGGCTCACTGTAGGCACAGTTGGCGCAGATTTTCTTCGTAGTCGCATTGCCCCCCTGCAAGAGAGGGGGAGACCCGCCTGGGAGTTCCAGAACTCGGCGGCTATCATGAGGCTGCGCCCGGGCCTCAACTTCAACTTCACTGTTCTGGAGCTGGACGCGACGCTCCTGGAGCTGTTCAAGCGCGATCCCCAGCATCCGTTCATGTTGCCGCGGGATGTCGTTCCGCTGTGCAACAATTCTTCGCTCGACCGCATCCGCGCAATGATGCCGTTATGCGACTCGCACGGAATCGTCCCGACTTGGCAAGAGCCTGCAGACGATGTCATGCGAGATTTCTTTGACGGCCTGGTAGAAGTGCCGGTCCGCGCTGATGAGCAGAAGAGCCTCACCCGCGACACCACCGATGATGAGATGCAGCGCATCGCCACCAGGCTGGAAGAGGCGGCAGCAGCCGCTGCCGTGGGAGTGTTTGGATTCACCATGGAGGAGGCAGAGGCAACAGAGGCGGCAAGCCTTGCCGAGCGAGAGGAGTTCGTCGGTGAGGAAGAGCTTGCCGGGCCTGAAGCTGAGCCGAGCGAGCCCGGCGAGGGAGAGCCTGTCGGACCCGAACTTTCGGACAGCTTGCCGCAGGCGGAGCCCCCAGCCCCGCCAAGAAGGCGTCTCCGCAAGGCCTCGGACGTAGCGGGGCAGCAAACGGGTCAACAGCCGTCGGGCCGTGCGACACGCTCTACCACGGCAAGCACTGTTGCCGCGGGAGCGCCTCACGCCGCTGCGGCAACCGGGGCAGGGTCTTCCTGGTCCACCGCCACTGCTCCTGCCAAGCGGACAAGGGAGCCTACTCCTCCGTCTCGTCGCACCGGAGGCGAGCCGGACTTCGATCTCTCCGCGCTCAGCTCCGACGAGGAAGAAGAAGAGTAAGATTTCGCTGTTCTTGTAGTTCTTCGATTCTATTGCTTTGTCTTGTATCTGACTTGTTTTTACTCTGAACCTATTCCTTTTCAGGACGCTGGCCCAGAGAGCGGCAAAGAGAGCCAAGGCCCCGGTGATTGTCATCGAGGACGACCCCACCGCGACGGCAGAGGACATGTGCGAGAACACCTTGTCGGACCCGGCAGCCATTCCTCAAAGCAGCCCTCAGCGCAGCCCCCAGCGTAAGTATACGGTTTTATTTCCTGCTGTCAGGCACGCATGGTTGCTCTTTCTTTACTGATATCTGATTGTTGGTTCGTGTAGGAGCAGAGAAGCCTCACCAGGAGTGCCCGGAAGCTACTCTCGAAGTGCTATCTGCTTCGACTACACCGCCAAGGGAGGCTTCCCCGGCAAGGGAGCGTTCTCCGGCAAGGGATAATTCTCCGGCAAGGGACAGCTCCCCGGCAAGGGACAGTTCCAGTGATCCTCCGGTGGTTGAGACCACGACTGCAGATCCCAGCACAGGTAACCCTTTTGCTTGAAAACTTCCCTTGGGTTCTTCTTCTTCTGATTTTCTATTTGGATAATTGCTTGATTTCTCTCCCTTTTTCCGTTCGTCAGATCCATCTGCTGCGGAGCCAATGGAAACCGAGGCCGCCGGCGAGGAGAACTTGTGCAGCCTGTCGAAAGTTCTGTTGCTCAATCCAGTTCTGTCCGCACTTGTGCAGCCTGTTGAAAGTTCTGGTCTTGAGCCCGCGCAGCACTTCAGCATTTGCCCTCTCCGCTTGACCGTTGCTTTTCGTATGAGCAACAGAAGCGAAGCAGATCTTGGCGCCAAGATCTTGGACTTACTGCATGAAGGTGCGGCTCATGAATTGCGTGCCGTTGTCGGTGATGATCCTGTTAGGGGTCCCGAAATGGCAAACAATCGACCTGAAGAACTTGACTACTGGCTGTGCTGTCACCTTCCTCACTGGTTCCACTTCCGGCCACTTTGTGAACTTGTCGATTGCAACGTACAAGTACTCAAAGCCCCCGACAGCTCGGGGAAAGGGGCCGAGGATGTCGAGCCCCCAGACCGAAAATGGCCAGGATAAAGGGATCGTCTGGAGAGCTTGAGCTGGCTGGTGTATCTGCTTGGAATGGAACTGGCACGCTTCACACTTGGTTACTTGTGCAGTTGCATCCTGGAGGGCTGTCGGCCAAAAGAAACCTTGCTGGAACGCTTTGCCGGCAAGTGCTCTTGCGCCAATGTGGTGACCACATATGCCTCCATGTATCTCTGCCAACAGCTTTTGTCCGTCTTCCCGGTGAATACACTTCAATTTCACACCGTTGAGTCTTCTTCTGTATAGTGTGCTGTCGACAAACTGGGACATACTTGACTGCCGGGCTACTCTTTCCGCTTCTTCTAGCTCTTCGGGAAGTTCTCCTGTCTGAAGGAAACGGACAATCAGCTGTGCCCATGCTGGAGCTTGCGGCTCGACAACAAGTACTAAAGGCACATCTGCTGCTGTGGGAACATCCGCTTCTACGGCGAGAACCTGTGGCTCTGCCGGAGCTTGATGTTCCCCGGCAAGCTTGTCGGAGCAAAACTTGTCGGGAGCGTCTGCTTCAACGGAACAAACCCTAGGGCCTGCCGGAGCAGACTGCTCCTCGGCAGTCTTGGTGTTGATTTTGATGACCTTCTTGGCGGCGGCTTCGGGGAGCTCTGCCGGAAAATAGTCACTAGAAATCAACTTCCTCTTTTTGCTCTGTCCGGTTGATGGCGTTACAGATGGCTGAGTCAGCTTGAGCACAAAGATCCCTGGTTCCACAGGTAACTTAAGTGCAGCGCACTTTGACAGGCCGTCAGCAATGTCATTCTGAGCTCTTGGAACATGTTCCATCTGTAGGCCGTCAAAGTGCTTTTCTAGCTTTCTCACTTCATCAACGTAAGCTTCCATCAACGGACTCTGATAATTCTTGATCACTTGGCGGACGACAAGCTGTGAGTCACCCCTGACAATGAGCTTCTTGATCCCAAGGTCTGCTGCGATCCTGAGACCGGCAAGCAAACCTCCATACTCTGCAGTATTGTTCGTAGCTTGCTCCTTGGGAAAGTGCATCTGGACTACGTACTTGAGATGCTCTCCGGTGGGTGCGACAAGCAGTACGCCTGCACCGGCGCCTTGCAGCGAGAAGGCACCATCAAAGTACATCAACCACTCTTTGCTTGCTTCCTTGACGGGCATGCTCGTTTTTGGAATTTCTTCATCTTGTGTTGGCGTCCATTCTGCTATAAATTCTGCCAATGCTCTGCTTTGGATAGTCGAAGTGCTCTCAAACTTGAGGCCAAAGCTTGGCAGTTCCAGTGCCCACTCGACAATCCTGCCCGTTGCTTCTGGATTTTGCAGTATCCTCTTCAGCGGAAAACGAGTGACGACTGTGATCTCATGTGCCTGGAAGTAATGGCGCAGCTTTCTCGAGGCCATGAGAAGGATGAAAAGCAATTTCTGCACACCAGAGTACCTTGACCTAGCCCCCTGCAGAAGGGAACTGACAAAGTAAACTGGGCGCTGCACCATCCTTTTCTGCATCTTCTCATGCTCCTGCGCAGATCCATCTTTGTCGGGATCAGAGCTTGCCGGCGAAGTCCCCTGCTTGTCGCTGGATGCATCTGCCATGGTTGCTGGCTCATCATCATCCTCCCTCTCCGCGACTAACGCCGCACTAACCACTTGATTAGTTGCCGCTATATACAGCAGCAATTTCTGTTGTGGCTTAGGTGCGACAAGTGTTGGAGTGGAGGACAGGTATCTCTTCAAGTCCTGCAGCGCAGCCTCCGCCTCCGAAGTCCATTTCATTGGACCTGCCTTTTTGAAAATTTTGAACAATGGCAGGGCGCGCTCAGCAGACCTAGAGATAAACCTGCTGAGAGCAGCCACGCAACCGGCAAGTCTTCGTACATCCTTGACGCGCTTTGGTGCTTCAATCTGCTCAATGGCCTTGATCCTGTCGGGATTGGCTTCAATTCCCCGCTGAGACACGAAGAACCCGAGAAGCTTGCCGGAAGGGACTCCAAACACACACTTCTCGGGGTTAAGCTTGAGGTTGATCTTGCACAGACTTGCAAAGGTTTCGTCTAAATCTTGAATCAGAGTCTCCTTGTCCTTGCTCTTGACCACTATGTCATCCATGTAGGCTTCCACATTTCTGTGCATTTGCGGCTCAAAAGCATCATGGACTACCCTTGCAAATGTTGAACCAGCATTCTTTAAACCGAAAGGCATCCGTACGAAATAGTATGTGCCACATGGGGTGATGAATGTGGTCTTCTCCTCATCCTCTTCTGCCATGAAGATCTGATGGTACCCTGAATATGCATCAAGAAATGAAAGCAAGTCACATCCGGCCGTGGAGTCAAAAATCTGGTCATTGCGCAGCAGGGGAAATGGGTCTTTGGGACAAGCTTTATTAACATCGGTAAAGTCGATACAAAGCCTCCATTTCCCGTTTGCCTTACGCACGACTACAGGATTGGCCAACCACGTGGGATGGAGCACTCCTCTGACAAGGCCTGCTGCTTCCAACTTCTTGATTTCTTCTGCAATGAATTCTTGTCGCTCCAATGCCTGTTTCCTGACTTTCTGCTTGACGGGCCGCGCATGAGGACAGACAGCAAGATGGTTCTCGATTACTTTCCTGGGAACACCGGGGATGTCAGACGGTTGCCACGCAAACACGTCGACGTTCGCCCGCAGGAAAGCAACGAGCGCGCTTTCCTATTTAGGGTCGAGAGTGGCGCTGATGGTGAAGGTACCACCAGTGCCGTCCTCCTTGGCGGACACCTTCTTGGTCTCTGGTGGAGCCACCATTCTCTTCTTACACTTGCCGGTGGAGCTCGATGGTGCGTCCTCGATGGTAGCGCAGCACTCCGAAGAGGTGCGCTTGCCGGAGTGGGCATCAGAGCTCTTGCCGGACTTGGTCTTCTTGTTCCCCCCGAGGGCTTCAGCGGCAAGTGACCTGCGATCTGTTGCAGCTGCTGCTTGCCGGTAGATCTTGTCGGTGCAGATAAGAGCATCCTTCTTGTCGCCAGGGACAGAGATGACACTTATCGGGCCAGGCATCTTCAGTATGTTGTATGCATAGTGAGAGGCTGCCATGAATTTGGCGAGTGCTGGATGGCCGAGTATCCCATTGTAAGGTAATGGAAAATCAGCAACGTCAAAAGTGACCCTCTCAGTCCTGAAGTTCAACTCGCTGCCAAATGTTACCGGCAACATGATCTTTCCCTTCGGCCTGCTCCTTCCCGGATTGATTCCTTGGAATGTGTCGGTCTCTTCGAGCTCGCTATCAGGGATCTGGAGTTTCTGGAGTACCGCAGAGGAGATCAAGTTCAAGCCGGCCCCGCCGTCAACTAGCATCTTAGTGACTTTGAGGTTGCGGATAGTAGGTGAAACCAACATCGGCAAGCACCCGACCGCAGTTATGCGATCAGGGTGGTCCTCAATATCAAAGATGATAGGCGTGCTAGACCATTTCAGAGGCTTGCGTGACTCGACAGGTGGTTCTGCTGCATTGACTTCCCGTACCCACTGCTTGAGCTGGCGGTGTGAAGTATGCAGAGGAGCACCACCATCAACGCACAGGACCTCTGTGGCTTTCTGGAACTCCTGCTCATCAGTCTCGTCATCATCCATATCTTCATCATCGTCGTCATCTTCATCCTTGTCGCGGCCGCGGGGAGGTCTATCTCCTTGCCGCTGCTTAGCCTTGCCGCGGCGTCCTCCTCGGACGGGACGTTTCTTGCCGGATCCTCCAGCACCTTCCTGGGCCTTCTCCTTGTCGCATCGCTCGTATTCAGCCTTTTGCTGTTCAACAAGCTGTTCGACCTTCTTGCAGCTCTGGAGGTCATGGCCCTTGGTGCGGTGGATCTTGCAGTATTGCTTGTTGGTGCCGTCCTTCTTGTCGGCGACTGCCACAGCTGCGGCAACCTCCTTGCCGGAGCTACCAGCTTTGGCTCCCTTGCCGGACTGCTCAACGACTAGCACCTCTTTGCCTTTCTTCTTCCTGTTGTTCCGCCGCGGGTTTTTCCTTGCCGGGGCAGTCTCCTCACTATCAGATCCCCCTGCTCCTATATTCACTCCGGGAAGTTTCCTCCCTTCCTCAGCACGTGCACACTTGTCGGCCAGGGCATATAGCTCACTGACGTTTCTGATCTTGCACATCGCCATCTCCTCCCGCATCCTGCGGTTCCGCATGTTCTGATGGAACGCGCTGATTACCGCGACATGGTGGACATCTGGGATGTTGTGCTGCACGCGGCTGAATCTCTGAATGTACTTGCGTAGGGGCTCTCCTTCCTTCTGGGCAAGCAGATGAAGATCGCTCTCTTGGCCATGAGGCTTGTGGCCGCCTGTAAAGGCGCCGACAAACTGATGGCATAGATCAAAGATGTCGGGGAAGCTGATCCACGAACACCTATGGGACCGGCGGACCGAGCCCCTTTCGGTTCGGCGGTGGGGGGGGGGGGCGGAGATCGCACGAAGAGCAGATCGAGGCGAAGCACACGAGCAGTTTACCCAGCTTCGGAGCTCTCCGGAGAGATAATACTCCTACTGCTGCTTGTCTGATTGTATTGTGTTCTTGTTCAAGACCGCTGAGTGCTACAGTACACTCTAGCTACTAACGAGACCGAGCGTGTGTGATTTTCTAGGTCCGAACCCCTTCTACGTTGCGCATGGGCCTCCTTTTATATGCTCAAAGGGGTCACCGACAGGTGGAAACGCAGACGAGGGTAAAAATGGAAAAGGAGTTGCGGTTGGTACAGCTACCTGCATAGTGCATCCTACCTAACCCTGACGGCAGGGGACAAAGGCATTAAATGCCCGTCTGTGTCGCCCAAACAGTGCAGAAAAGGACCGTCAGGGACGCCACCGTTCGCCATGATGGTAATCTTGTCAGCGTCGCTTGCCACCTCGCACCGCTGGCTGCTCAGCCTCTTGCCACGCGCGCCTGGGAAGGCCCCAGGGCGACACGCTGGTGGATGCGGTGGAGCGCGGGGTGCAGAGTGATAACCTTGCCGCGGCCGTTGTCTTGTCGCGCCCGGAAGCTTGTCGCTCACCGGGTCTTGCCGGGACGCGTGGCGCGTCGCGGCAAGTTCCTTGAAATGCCTTGGTTGGCCTTCCCGGCAAGCTCCTCTTGTCGGGGCCTCGTCTCCTTGGCTTGAATACTTTGTTCTTGAATGGCTCCAAGGGAACAACGGAGGACCTTGGTGGTTGCCCGGCAAGCCTTGCCGCGGGATGCTGTAACTGCCCGTGCACAAGTTCGGGATACTAGGGTACCCCTACTCTAGTACAACGACAGGAGCCCCCGGGCCTGGGCGACACACGGTGCCGAGCACTATTGGGCCAGGCCCAAAACAGGGCACGGGCACGCGCGGCCTGGGTTACGCCGTATCTCACTCTGTATCCATCGCGCCCTCCCCAAACGGCACGCGGTGAATGCGGCATCATGGGAGAGATCGTGGGTGGATTCTTTATTCGAAAGGGCGAAACGTCCGCCCCCTCCCTCTTTATAAGCAGGGGAAACAGGGGCAGTTTGCCCACTTCGCCGGTTGCTACTCTAGTCTCAGAAATCTCCGCCGCTCCCCCCTTCTTCCCGAAGCTGAAAAAGAGTAGCGCTCCGCCCCCCATTGTCACCAGCACCACCAACGCCGTCGATCTCCCCCACCACCTCCGCCATGGCTCCGAAAGCCGACAAGGGGAAGGGCGTGAAGTCGGCCGAGGTGCAGCGGCTCGCGGCGCTACGAAAGGAGCGGGCCATCTTCCCCCTCAGCTTGACGCAAAGGAGCTGAGGGAGTACTACTACCTTTTCTGGTCGACGGAGACTTGAGCGCATCCGCGCACGAAGGTACTCCCGGCTACCGCTTCGAGACTGGCTCCGAACGGGTATCCCTTCTTTGCACTGTTCTTCTACTGCGGGCTCTGCCCGCCCTACTCTGAATTTTTCTGCGACATCATGAACACCTACGGGTTCCGCCTCCTTGACTTCACCCCCAATGCTGTCCTGACCATGGCAGTTTGCGCACATCTATGCGAAAACTTTGTCGGAGTCCATCCAAACGTAGCCCTCTTCCGCCACTTCTTTATGCCCCGAGTCGAGAGAGGAGAGCCCCTTGCCGGCGGAATCGCTTGGATCTCGAGAACTGGCAAGAAGGATGCTTATCTGGAGGGAGAGCTCCGCAGCAAATGGGAAGAATGGAGAGCAGAGTGGCGCTGAATTGTCGAGGAGAACCCGCAGCCATTTACCGCCCTGCGCCAAACCCCAGTAGTGCGCGGCAACGATTGGAGCAACGTGGCCCCGGAAGACGATAGGCTGAAGATTGCCGTCACCTATATCCTTCGCCTTAGGCTTGCCGGGCTCACTGTAGGCGCAGTTGGCGCAGATTTTCTTCGTCAGCGCATCGCCCCCCTGCAAGAGAGGGGGAGACCCGCCTGGGAGTTCCAGAACTCGGCGGATATCATGAGGCTGCGCCCGGGCCTCAACTTCAACTTCACTGGAGCTAGACGCGATGCTCCTGGAGCTGTTCAAGCGCGATCCCCAGCATCCGTTCATGTTGTCGCGGGATGTCGTTCCGCTGTGCAACAATTCTTCGCTCGACCGCATCCGCGCAATGATGACACTGTGCGACTCGCACGGAATCGTCCCGACTTGGCAAGAGCCTGCAGATGACGTCGTGCGGGATTTCTTTAACGGCCTGGTAGAAGTGCCGGTCCGCGCTGATGAGCAGAAGAGCCTCACCCGCGACACCACCGATGATGAGATGCAGCGCATCGCCACCAGGCTGGAAGAGGCGACAGCAGCCGCTGCCGCGGGCGTGTTTGGATTCACCGTGGAGGAGGCAGAGGCAGCAGAGGCGGCAAGCCTTGCCGAGCGAGAGGAGTTCGTCGGCGAGGAAGAGCTTGCCGGGCCTGAAGCTGAGCCGAGCGAGCCCGGCGGGGGAGAGCCTGTCAGACCCGAACTTTCGGACAGCTTGCCGTAGGCGGAGCCCCCAGCCCCGCCAAGAAGGCGTCTCCGCAAGGCCTCAGACGTAGTGGGGCGGCAGACGGGTCAACAGCCGTTGGGCCGCGCGACACGCTCTACCGCAGCAAGCACTATTGCCGCGGGAGCGCCTCCCACCGCCGTGGCAACCGGGGCAGGGTCTTCCCGGTCCACCGCCACTGCTCCTGCCAAGCGGACAAGGGAGCCTACTCCTCCGCCTCGTCACACCAGAGGCGAGCCGGACTTCGATCTCTCCGTGCTCAGCTCCGACGAGGAAGAAGAAGAGTAAGATTTCGCTGTTCTTGTAGTTCTTCGATTCTGTTGCTTTGTCTTGTATATGACTTGTTTTTACTCTGAACCTATTCCTTTTCAGGACGCTGGCCCAGAGAGCGGCAAAGAGAGCCAAGGCCCCGGTGATTGTCATCGAGGACGACCCCACCGCAACGGCAGAGGACATGTCCGAGACCACCTTGTCAGACCCGGCAACCATTCCTCAAAGCAGCCCTCAGCGCAGCCCCCAGCGTAAGTATACGGTTTTATTTCCTGCTGTCAGGCGCGCATGGTTGCTCTTTCTTTACTGATATCTGATTGTTGGTTCGTGTAGGAGCAGAGCAGCATCACCAGGAGTGCCCGGAAGCTGCTCCCGAAGTGCTATCTGCTTCGACTACACCACCAAGGGAGGCTTCCCCGGCGAGGGAGCGTTCTCCGGCAAGGGAGAATTGTCCGGCAAGGGACAGCTCCCCGGCAAGGGACAGTTCCAGTGATCCTTCGGTGGTTGAGACCACGACTGCAGATCCCAGCATAGGTAACCCTTTTGCTTGAAAACTTCCCTTGGGTTCTTCTTCTTCTGATTTTCTTTTTGGATAATTGCTTGATTTCTCTCCCTTTTTCCGTTCGTCAGATCCATCTGCTGCGGAGCCAATGGAAACCGAGGCCGCCGGCAAGGAGAACGCGCGCGGCAACAACGACGACGCCGCCGCCACCGAAGAAGATGCCGGCGCCGATGATCCCGTCGGCGAAGAGGCCGCCAAGGCTGCCACCGCAGAAGCTGGCGAGGGATCCGGCGATCGCACTGACGGCCCCAAGGCTGCAGGAGCGCTAGGCGCTGCGCCGACCGCCGATCCCTCCGCCGATGCTGCAGCGCCAGGCTTCGAAGAGCCCCAGCCCGGCGCCTACTTGAAGTTCGGCGACTGTATCTTCATCAAGCTCCCCTGGACGTCAAGCTCCAGGGCGCCGGTCGAAGGAGAAATTTTGGACGGAGAAGTGCTCGCCTCCGTTGGGCTGACGCTGGTTGACGCGCCAAGCAGCAACAGCGACGAATCTGAGGAGGAGCGGCTGCTGCTGAAGCTGCTGTCGCTCTACCGCGCCCGACAAGCCAAGCTGGCGTCCTGAGAAGCACTTGTCGCAAGGGCGGGAGTGGATATTGAGAAGCGCGCTGAGGAGCTCCGGGGTCTCAGGCAGGAAGCTCTCCGATCTCTGGCGGAGGAGCGGGAGCAACTTCTCGAGGAGCGGAAAGCCTTCCTCCTCGAGGAGGAGCTTGCTGCGTGCGAGCAAGCAATTGGCGGGGCTCTCAAGGAAGCAAAGGATGCCGCTGTAGCTGCCGAGGCCGCCAAGAAGGAGCTAGAGACGAAGGTAGCGCAGCTGGAGGCTGATCTCAGGGCGAGCGGCGAGGAGCTTGCCGCTCTCAAGCATGAGCGCGAGAAGGACGCTGTCGCTCATGGTGAGCTGCAGGGCCTTCTCGCAGAGAGGAGCAAGGAGCTTAGCTCCGCCAAGGACTCCAATGCGGATCTTGAGCTGAAGCTGCCTACCTTGACTCAGACGCTGGACGGCGCCAGGGAGCGGGAGGTGGCCTTGTCGGAGAAGATCAAGGCCGACGAGGCGCTGCTGGCGAGTGCTGCTGCCACCCACGACGCCTTTAGGGAGACTGTGGAGCACTGGACCGAGGGTCTTGTGGATCTTGCCGCCGCCATCGACGGGGAGCTGGCGCAGCTGGGGATGGAGGATCTCGGGTACTCCTCCGACGAGCACCTCCAACCCAGCGCCAAGCTCAGCTTGTTCTTCAAAGGCGTGGCAATGGCTCTCCAGCGACTCCGGGAGAAGATCCCAAAGCAGCTGGCCGACGAGTCGCGCAAGATCTGCGCAGGAGCTCCCCAGAAGGTGCTGATGAAGGTGGCCTTCCGCAACCCAGGCCTCAACTTCACCAACGTCCTCAAGTCCTTGCCGCCGGATGCTGATCTGGAAGCGCTCAAGGCCCTTGTCGCACCCATTGTGGACAAGGTGAGCGGAATCAAGAGGGTTGTGGGCGATCGCGTAGATTAGGCCGCCCGTTTTCTCTTTCTCCTTGTCGCTGCTAGTCATGTCATGAGAACCATCTGTTAGAGCTGCGACAAGCTATCTTGTAATATAACTCTATTTTGGGTAGAGATTTGCTATGTTATTTCCTTTACTTGATTCCTTCCTTTGTATGTTTTTACCCTACGCTTTTAGGGAACTTGTCGGCGCAGGTGCCTTAGCCGCGAGCGCTGAGTGCGGGACATCAGCAGCCTGCTGGCGGTACCGCCTCCGACATGAAACCTTGTCGCAACTAGTCGCAGCTCACTTAAGTTGTTGAGTGGACTCGAAACAAAGTAAGGGCGCAACTAGCTACGAGTTGGTTCCTCTGCGCACAGGTTTTCCATACAAAGCACGGTCGTTCGAGGAAGATAACTTAAAAAAATTAAAACTGATTGCTCAAACTTTGGCAACTTAGCTTTTCTGTCGTTTGCTTTCCGGTAAGGCGAAAATTCCTTGAACGATGCCTGGCCCGGCCCACACCATTATCTTCTCCATTCCCCCCAGAAAACTTGTGTGCGGGGGAACCTTGATTTCCTTTTTGAGAAAAAGAAAGAAGAGAAAATAAAGATATGGAGCCTTACGGCTCGTTATTGCTTACCGGGGGTAGGCGCTGCACAAAGTGTCAGATAATGCATGCAAATATAAAGTAGAAAGCATGAAATTGACAAGATGTGCGGAGCACATGAGCTTTACTTATGCACCGGATCTGCGCTCGGCTTTGTACAAAGGATTACATGCAACATCAGCAAGACTTGTACAAAAGGTGGTTGCCGGAACAGGTTCCGGCAACCGCGCCCTACGGGTAAAACTTACGAAGATGCTCAATGTTCCATGAGTTGCTCACTGGAGTGCCATCTTCGGTCTCAAGGCGGACAACACCAGGCCTAGTGACTCATTTCACCCGGTAAGGGCCTTCCCACTTCAGCGTCAACTTGTTGGAATTCTTGGCGGACTGAACGCGCCGAAGAACAAGGTCGCCTTCCTCGAAACTTCTGGCTTTAACTTTGCGGCTATGATAGCGGCGCAAAGCTTGCTGGTATCGAGTAGCTCGTACAGCAGCCTGAAGACGGTCCTCCTCAAGGAGCAGCGCGTCATCTTGTCGCAGCTGCTCTTGCTCAAGCTCATCATAAGCGAGCACTCGAGGCGACCCGTATACAAGTTCCGTGGGGAGAACTGCCTCTGCTCCATAGACTAGTGCGAAAGGTGTCTGGCCAGTGGCTCGATTTGGCGTCGTCCTGATCGACCAAAGAACCACCGGCAGCTCCTCAATCCAGTTATTTCCGCACTTGTGCAGCCTGTCGAAAGTTCTGGTCTTGAGCCCGCGCAGCACTTCAGCATTTGCCCTCTCCGCTTGACCGTTGCTTTTCGGATGAGCAACAGAAGCGAAGCAGATCTTGGCGCCAAGATCTTGGACGTACTACATGAAGGTGCGGCTCGTGAATTGCGTGCCGTTGTCGGTGATGATCCTGTTAGGGATCCCGAAACGGCAAACAATCGACCTGAAGAACTTGACTGCTGACTGTGCTGTCACCTTCCTCACCGGTTCCAATTCCGGCCACTTCGTGAACTTGTCAATTGCAACGTACAAGTACTCAAAGCCCCCGACAGCTCGGGGAAAGGGGCCGAGGATGTCGAGCCCACAGACCGAAAATGGCCAGGATAAAGGGATCGTCTGGAGAGCTTGAGCTGGCTGGTGTATCTACTTGGAATGGAACTGGCACGCTTCACACTTGGTTACTTGTGCAGTTGCATCCTGGAGGGCTGTCGGCCAAAAGAAACCTTGCCGGAACGCTTTGCCGGCAAGTGCTCTTGCGCCAATGTGGTGACCACATATGCCTCCATGTATCTCTGCCAACAGCTTTTGTCCGTCTTCCCGGCGAATACACTTCAATTTCACACCGTTGAGTCTTCTTCTGTACAGTGTGCTGTCGACAAACTGGTACATACTTGACTGCCGGGCTACTCTTTCTGCTTCTTCTTGCTCTTCGGGAAGTTCTCCTGTCTGAAGGAAACGGACAATCTGCTGTGCCCATGCTGGAGCTTGCGGCTCGACAACAAGTACTAAAGGCACATCTGCTGCTGTGGGAACATCCGCTTCTACGGCGAGAACCTGTGGCTCTGCCGGAGCTTGATGTTCCCCGGCAAGCTTGTCGAAGCAAAACTTGTCGGGAGCGTCTGCTTCAACGGAACAAACCCTAGGGCCTGCCGGAGCAGACTGCTCCTCAGCAGTCTTGGTGTTGATTTTGATGACCTTCTTGGCGGCGGCTTCGGGGAGCTCTGCCAGAAAATAGTCACCAGAAATCAACTTCCTCTTTTTGCTCTGTCCAGTTGATGGCGTTACAGATGGTTGAGTCTGCTTGAGCACAAATATCCCTGGTTCCACAGGTAACTTAAGTGTAGTGCACTTCGGCAGGCCGTCAGCAATGTCATTCTGAGCTCTTGGAACATGTTCCATCTGTAGGCCGTCAAAGTGCTTTTCTAGCTTTCTCACTTCATCAACGTAAGCTTCCATCAACGGACTCTGATAATTCTTGTTCACTTGGCGGACGACAAGCTGTGAGTCACCCCTGACAATGAGCTTCTTGATCCCAAGGTCTGCTGCGATCCTGAGACCGGCAAGCAAACCTTCATACTCTGCAGTATTGTTCGTTGCTTGCTCCTTGGGAAAGTGCATCTGGACTACGTACTTGAGATGCTCTCCGGTGGGTGCGACGAGCAGTACGCCCGCACCGGCGCCTTGCAGTGAGAAGGCACCATCAAAGTACATCAGCCACTCTTTGCTTGCTTCCTTGACGGGGATGCTCGTTTGTGGAATTTCTTCATCTTGTGTTGGCGTCCATTCTGCTATAAATTCTGCCAATGCTCTGCTTTGGATAGTCGAAGTGCTCTCAAACTTGAGGCCAAAGCTTGACAGTTCCAGTGCCCACTCAACAATCCTGCCCGTTGCTTCTAGATTTTGCAGTATCCTCTTCAGCGGAAAACGAGTGACGACTGTGATCTCATGTGCCTGGAAGTAATGGCGCAGCTTTCTCGAGGCCATGAGAAGGCCGAAAAGCAATCTCTGCACACCAGAGTACCTTGACGTAGCCCCCTGCAGAAGGGAACTCACAAAGTAAACTGGGCGCTGCACCATCCTTTTCTGCATCTTCTCATGCTCCTGCGCAGATCCATCTTTGTCGGGATCAGAGCTTGCCGGCGAAGTCCCCTGCTTGTCGCTGGATGCATCTGCCATGGTTGCTGGCTCATCATCCGCCTCCCTCTCCGCGACTAACGCAACACTAACCACTTGATTAGTTGCCGCTATATACAGCAGCAATTTCTCTTGTGGCTTAGGTGCGACAAGTGTTGGAGTGGAGGACAGGTATCTCTTCAAGTCCTGCAGCGCAGCCTCCGCCTCCGAAGTCCATTTCATTGTACCTGCCTTTTTCAAAATTTTGAAAAATGGCAGGGCGCGCTCAGCAGACCTAGAGATAAACCTGCTGAGAGCAGCCACGCAACTGGCAAGTCTTCGTACATCCTTGATGCGCTTTGGTGCTTCAATCTGCTCAATGGCCTTGATCTTGTCGGGATTGGCTTCAATTCCCCGCTGAGACACGAAGAACCCGAGAAGCTTGTCGGAAGGGACTCCAAACACACACTTCTCGGGGTTAAGCTTGAGGTTGATCTTGCGCGGACTTGCAAAGGTTTCGTCTAAATCTTGAATCAGAGTCGCCTTGTCTTTGCTCTTGACCACTATGTCATCCATGTAGGCTTCCACATTTCTGTGCATTTGCGGCTCAAAAGCATCATGGACTACCCTTGCAAATGTTGAACCAGCATTCTTTAAACCGAAAGGCATCCGTACGAAACAGTATGTGCCACATGGGGTGATGAATGCGGTCTTCTCCTCATCCTCTTCTGCCATGAAGATCTGATGGTACCCTGAATATGCATCAAGAAATGAAAGCAAGTCACATCCGGCCGTGGAGTCAACAATCTGGTCGATGCACGGCAGGGGAAATGGGTCTTTGGGACAAGCTTTATTAACATCGGTAAAGTCGATACAAAGCCTCCATTTCCCGTTTGCCTTATGCACGACTACAGGATTGGCCAACCACGTGGGATGGAGCACTCCTCTGACAAGGCCTGCTGCTTCCAACTTCTTGATTTCTTCTGCAATGAATTCTTGGCGCTCTAATGCCTGTTTCCTGACTTTCTGCTTGACGGGCCGCGCATGAGGACGGACGGCAAGATGGTGCTCGATTACTTTCCTGGGAACACCGGGGATGTCAAACGGTTGCCATGCAAACACGTCGACGTTCGCCCGCAAGAAAGCAACGAGCGCGCTTTCCTATTTAGGGTCGAGAGTGGCGCTGATGGTGAAGGTACCACCAGTGCCGTCCTCCTTGGCGGACACCTTGTTGGTCTCTGGTGGAGCCGCCATTGACTTCTTACACTTGCCGGTGGAGCTCGATGGTGCGTCCTCGACGGTAGAGCAGCACTCCGAAGAGGTGCGCTTGCCGGAGTGGGCATCAGAGCTCTCGCCGGACTTGGTCTTCTTCTTCCCCCCGGGGGATTCAGCGGCAAGTGACCTGCGATCTGTTGCAGCTGCTGCTTCTCGGTAGATCTTGTTGGCGCAGATAAGAGCATCCTTCTTGTCGCCAGCGACAGAGATGACACTTATAGGGCCTAGCATCTTCAGTACGTTGTATGCATAGTGAGAGGCTGCCATGAATTTGGCGAGTGCTGGACGGCCGAGTATCCCATTGTAAGGTAATGGAAAATCAGCAACGTCAAAAGTGACCCTCTCAGTCCTGAAGTTCAACTCGCTGCCAAATGTTACCGGCAACGTGATCTTTCCCTTCGGCCTGCTCCTTCCCGGATTGATTCCTTGGAATGTGCCGGTCTCTTCGAGCTTGCTATCAGGGATCTGGAGTTTCTGGAGTACCGCGGAGGAGATCAAGTTCAAGCCGGCCCCGCCGTCAACTAGCATCTTAGTGACTTTGAGGTTGCGGATAGTTGGTGAAACCAACATCGGCAAGCACCCGACCGCAGTTATGCGATCAGGGTGGTCCTCAATATCAAAGATGATAGGCGTGCTGGACCATTTCAGAGGCTTGCGTGACTCGACGGGTGGTTCTGCTGCATTGACTTCCCGTACCCACTGCTTGAGCTGGCGGTGTGAAGTATGCAGAGAAGCACCACCGTCAACGCACAGGACCTCTGTGGGTTTCTGGAACTCCTACTCATCGGTCTCGTCATCATCCATATCTTCATCATCGTCGTCATCTTCATCCTTGTCGCGGTCGCGGGGAGGTCTATCTCCTTGCCGCTGCTTAGCCTTGCCGCGGCGTCCTCCTCGGCCGGGACGTTTCTGGCCGGATCCTCCAGCACCTTCCTGGGCCTTCTCCTTGTCGCGTCGCTCGTATTCAGCCTTTTGCTGTTCAACAAGCTGTTCGACCTTCTTGCAGCTCTGGAGGTCATGGCCCTTGGTGCGGTGGATCTTGCAGTATTGCTTGTTGGTGCCATCCTGCTTGTCGGCGACTGCCATAGCTGCGGCAACCTCCTTGCCGGAGCTACCAGCTTTGGCTCCCTTGCCGGACTGCTCAACGACTAGCACCTCTTTGCCTTTCTTCTTCCTGTTGTTCCGCCGCCGGTTTTTCGTTGCCGGGGCAGTCTCCTCACTATCAGATCCCCCTGCTCCTATATTCTCTCCGGGAAGTTTCCTCCCTTCCTCAGCACGTGCACACTTGTCGGCCAGGGCATATAGCTCACTGACGTTTTTGATCTTGCACATCGCCATCTCCTCCCGCATCCTGCGGTTCCGCATGTTCTGATGGAACGCGTTGATTACCGCGGCAGGGTGGACATCTGGGATGTTGTGCTGCACGCGGCTGAATCTCTGAATGTACTTGCGCAGGGGCTCTCCTTCCTTCTGGGCAAGCAGATGAAGATCGCTCTCTTGGCCATGAGGCTTGTGGCCGCCTGTAAAGGCGCCGACAAACTGATGGCATAGATCTGCCCAGGAAGATATGGAGTTGTCCAGCAAGTGAATGAGCCAGGATCTGACGTTGGGTTTGAGCACCAGCGGGAAGTAGTTGGTAAGGATCTTGTCGTCCCGCCCCCCAGCAGCTTGCACCGCGATGGTGTAGATGCTGAGGAACTCCGACGGATGCGACTTGCCGTCATACTTCTCTGGTACATCTGGCTTGAAATTCTTCGTGCTGGGCCACTGGACTTGCCGCAGCTTACGAGTGAATGCAGGGCAACCTACTGCGTACGGCAAGTCGCCTGGTTCCCCTGGCGCATGCATGTCAACAGAGGGCCCAGCGCGCTTGTCGAATTGACGTCGCGCTTCTCTTCGGCGCTCGATGCGAGTACGAGCGTCTTCTTGCTGTCGTTCGTGAAGAACTTGGCGCTGATCGCGACGAGCTCGTGGATCTGATGATGCGGTGGAGTCGCTGTCGAGGTGGATCCGACGAGTCGGCGATCTTGGCCTTCGGGGTGGAGAGTGCATGGTGGTTGCACCCTCACTAGTTTTGTCGCCATCGGCTCGCGCCTGGCAACCCTGCCGCGGCAGCGAAGCACTCGGCTGCCGTGGAGTGTCGCCATTGGCGAAGCCGATGAGACTCTGGATGGTGGCCCTCCATCCGTCGATCTTGTCTTCCGTTGGAGGGTAATCCAGGAGCAGCTGAGCTCGCGCCAAAGCTTCTGCTGGAGTGGTGGGTGGCAGTGGCGAACGGTGCGAGGAACGGGATATGCTCGGACTTCTAACTATGTTAGAAGGAGCAGTATCCCGTCCAGGCGACCGTGCCTCGCTTGTGCCAGCATGTTGGCGTGCATGCTGGTCTTGAGCACCCCGAGATCCACCAGCTCGATCTTGGCCCAACAAACGTATGGTACTATGAGTACCATGATGCTGTCAGTCCTGCGCCTCCTGAGATGGGCGCGGAACGTGTACGGACGCCGAGGTCTGCGCAGCCTTGTCCTTGGACCTGGCAGCGTCATGAGCTCCCTCGTCGATGTCCGTTCTTCCGCCGGCATCTTCCCCACCACTCATTTGCTCCGGTGGTGGTGGGATTGACGTGGACGGAACAGCTGCCGCCGAAGTCTTCTTCTTCGGTGGCATGTCGATGAAGAAGATGAAGATCTAGCTCGTGTGAACACCGGATCAGGTTCACACAACCTCGACGCACCCCTACCTGGCGCACCAAAGATGTCGGGGAAGCTGATCCACGAACACCTATGGGATCAGCGGACCGAGCCCCTTTTGGTTCGGCGGGGGGGCGGAGATCGCACAAAGAGCAGATCGAGGCAAAGCACACGAGCTGTTTACCCAGCTTCGGAGCTCTCCGGAGAGATAATACTCCTACTGCTGCTTGTCTGGTTGTATTGTGTTCTTGTTCAAGAGTGCTGAGTGCTACTGTACACTCTAGCTGCTAACGAGACCGAGCGTGTGTGATTTTCTGGGTCCGAACCCCTTCTACGTTGCGCATGGGCCTCCTTTTATATGCTCAAAGGGGTCACCAACAGGTGGCAACGCAAACAAGGGTAATAATGGAAAAGGAGTTGCGGTTGGTACAGCTACCTGCATAGTGCATCCTACCTAACCCTGACGGCAGGGGACAAAGGCATTAAATGCCCGTCTGTGTCGCCCAAACAGTGCAGAAAAGGACCGTCAGGGACGCCACCGTTCGCCACGATGGTAATCTTGTCAGCGTTGCTTGCCACCTCGCACCGCTGGCTGCTCAGCCTCCTGCCACGCGCGCCTGGGAAGGCCCCAGGGCGACACGCTGGTGGATGTGCTAGAGCGCGGGTGTAGAGTGATAACCTGCCGCGGCAAGCGCCTTGCCGCGGCCGTTGTCTTGTCGCGCCCGAAAGCTTGTCGCTCACCGGGTCTTGCCGGGACACGTGGTGCGCCGCGGCAAGTTCCTTGAAATGCCTTGGTTGGCCTTCCCGGCAAGCTCCTCTTGCCGGGGCCTCATCTCCTTGGCTTGAATACTTTGTTCTTGAATGGATCCAAGGGAACCACGGAGGACCTTGGCGGTCGCCCAGCAAGCCTTGCCGCGGGGTGCTGCAACTGCCCGTGCACAAGTTTGGGATACTAGGGTACCCCTACTCTAGTACACCGACACCCGACGACACTTCCCCGCCATCCTCTCCCTTGCCGTTCACATTGTCTCACGGGGCGGCTGTCTGCCGCCGAGAATAGGAGGGGACTGCCCCCCCAGCCCAATAGTCGGGCGGGTTGTGAATTGTCAGGAGGAGCTTAGGGTTGTCAGTATTTGCAGGTTGTGAATTGTGTTTTGTATTGTGTATTTTGAGAGTACTTTCAGATATGAATGTCTTTTGAATTTCAGATTTGCAGTATTGAGCATATGAAGTATTTTATGAATTCTAGAGATCTATTTCAGCACTTAAAAAATGTAGTTTCATAGGAGTATAAAAGTGCAGACAATGTGATTCTCAGAGAAGAAACTGCAAGTTTCAGTTTCAGATAAGAAACTGCAACTTCCAGAGGCAGAGCATTTATATTAACACGGCCTTTTCAAACAGGGTTAACATCATGTTGGAAGTTTTATTCATGGTCAAAAATAGAACTACCAGCCAGTTAACATCATGCTGATCAACATTCATGCATAGAACATCTTCATATGATGCATAGTCAAAATGCCCACACAATGTCGAGTGTGCGAAACACAGAGAAAACGAGGTACAAAGTTTTGGCAAGTGTCGGACATGGTGTACATAGATGACATTGGGGACCCACATGTCAATAAGGGTAGAGGAAAAAATTTGGAGATATTTTCCGTGCACAGGTGGAATTGAACCGGGGCGGAACAGCTGTCGGGTAGTGTCACTTGGCCACTATGCTAGTTCAATAGTTTCGTTAATAATAAGGCACTTCCTCAGGTGGTCGGATCCCCTCCTACGCCTTTGTGCGTTCACCGCGATGCCGCTGTCTGCCGTTGTGAGCATGCTGAACAAACGAGAGGAATCTGGAGAGGACTGTATGTGGAGAGGCGGACAGTCGAGACCCACCAGGTCTATGGCCGTACGCAAGCAAGTACCTCAATGAAAAAAATACTTCCTCCTAATGCTATACTGACATTGGGGACCATGGGTTTGTCAACATTGTTACATTTTTTATAGGTGCTTCAACGTAGTTACTATAGGAGATAAATTCACAACGAAGCCGGGGAGCTGGCAGGTATTATTTATTATCACTGGGGCAGCAAGTATCAGCTGGGTTTTGGGCTGCCCCATCTAGGCTTTCATTTTTAACATGCGCAACCCACGACCTCGGATGGGAGGTCCATAGGCCTATTTGTATTTTCTTGAGGGCCGTCATGTATCGACCGACCTATGGACCTCCCATCCAAGGTTTTTTTTTCCTGAATATCGGCAGCCCAATTTATGTATTTTTTTGAAGAAAATGCAGAGGTCTGTTCTATTTTTATATAAGAATAGGAACGCCAGCACCAACTTATGTTTCCCTTCTAACTATATTATATATATTTAAATAATTTTTATATGTTATTATATATTATTTTTATTGTCATAATATATTTAACAGATACTTACATATGTAAGAAAACAATATCCCACATCTTATTAACTTATAAAAATAATTTCTTAACAATAAAATCCTGGATTGTTTTGGCACGAAAATCCTAGTGATTGTGTACAAAAGCTTGGTAAGATTTAAGGATGAATGTAATAATATCACCTATTATTTAAATATATTTATAACAAAATGCTCATCCCCTTTTTATTTTTTGATAACATTGCTGGCCCAACCCAACATTATAATTAGAATCAGCCCAGCAAAATCATGTATTTCGAGAAAGTGCAAATGGCCTGTAATTTTTAAGGAAATAAAAATTATGGGCCGCATGGACGCTACATTATTTGTTCACCCAACCCAGCTAATGGACTGTAATTCAAAAAAAGAGATCAAATTGACTGTAAATTCTACCGCGCAAAAAAAAGACTGTAAATTCTGAAAAAATAGGTTGAATACGTGCCACATTTTTGGAGGCTGTAATGTGGGCCAATAGGTCAAGGCCAACGCAAGTCGTTGTCAATTTAGTCAACAAATGATTCTTACATGTTAGCCATTGGATTTACATCCAACGACCGGCATCCATCTTCAATCTCTCGTCTTCTTCCTCAGGGCCGCCGGGACCACCTCCTGCCTCCTGCTACTAGCAGCACTGCTTAGCACGCCATCCCTCCATCATTACTCCACCGTTGGCCAGGCCATCCCTCCACCCCTCCACACCTCCTGTTCTTCTCCACCGACTGCCGAACCACGCCGCACTAGAACCAGTTAACCCTTGTACACCTCTTTGTATGCGACTCTACTCCCACGTCTTCCCATCTCCGGCTCATTGCTGTCCGGGGCCTCGCCGTCGTCCACCACCTTGGATGCGCTCAGCGCGGCGTGGTCAACGAACGACACCATCGGAAGTAGACTGTGCGGGGATAGGCTGACAGCTAGGTCCACGGCCACACAGAAGGAAATGCCTCCTTATTACGTGCAAAATAATGATTCCTCCACCTTACATCTGTGACCCACCGAAGGGCCTCTGTATTTCGCGAAAAAAACGTGCCCCCCGCTGACACGTCGGACACACCAGCTATCTTCGCACGCAAGGAAGTGCCTTCTTATTACGTACAAAAAAATGAATACTCCCCCTACCAGCTGGCACCCAGCATAGTGGGAGGCTGACTTGTGGGCCTACCAAGTTGACGGGGATGGAGGGCTTTGTCAACTTAGTCAATATGAATGATTCTAGCTCATGTTACCATACGATGTTCATCCAATGGCCGTAGTGCTTCTTCAACCTCCGGTCTTCTTGCTCCAGCCGACCAAACTAGCGCCGGTCGTGCCACGTGCTCCCACCTCCCGTGGCCGGCTGTGATGCCGCGGAGGCCACACCGCCCCCTACTACTCCCACCGCTGGCTAGGCCATCCCTCTACTCACCCACACCCCCTGTTATTCTGCGGCGATGACAGCCTCACACCGCAGCCGAACCAGTGAACCCTCGTACTCCTCTCCGCGCGGGCTTCCACTGCCGCGTGTTCCCCGGCTCTGCGTCGTCCCCTTCCTAGGCCTCGCGGTCGTCCACCGCCCTGGTGCTCTCCGCACGGCATGGTCAACGTGTTCAAGGAACGACTTCCATCGTAGTACTGTACATGGAGAGGCTGACAGCTGGGTCCACTACAAAAAATACACTTCCGTGATGATATGTCTTTGTCACAATAGGTCGCGTTTTTTGTCATGCATGTACATCCATGACGATTTTATGACAGAATCAAGATAGTCATACCTGTGCTATCGTAGAAGTGTTCCATGACATTACCAAAACTATCATCACGGAAGTGTCCACTTCTATGATGATAAATCGCGTGTCACAGAAGTGCTTTCGTCAAGGGTGACCGACACGTGGCATCCACCATAACGGAACACCGTTAAGCTATCGGGTTGGGTTTTGGATCCGATAACCTGTTAACAGCCCCAACCAATGGGGATTTTCCACGTGTAAAATCATCATTGGCTGGAGGAAACACGTGTCGGCTCATCATTGGGACAGATGTCATCCACTCACTGGACAGAAGGCGCCTATGATACATCGACACGTGGCACGGCCCAACAGTGGCCCATTCCTGTGAAAAGGCTGGCCCGTTTGACTTGGTCAAAAGTTGGTGGGCCGGCCCATGGAAAGCCTGTTAATGGCCTGTTAGCATATAGCCCATTTACAGCCCGCTAACCCAAGGCCCGTTACACCCTATGAGAATTAGGCCCAGTAGCGTCATCTGGGCCATCCAATATGATTCTAGCCCGTTTTCACTTCTGGCCCATGTATGGCCCATGACGTCTTTCGGCCCATACGAGGCCCTTTGTAACTCTTGGCCCATTAGCGGCCCGTGGTGAAACTGGCCCGTAATGAACAGTGTATTACTTTACACCCATTAACGGCCCACGGTGAAAATGGCCCGTAATGAACGGTGTAACACTTTATACCCATTAACGGGCTGTTATTCCGTTGGGCCGTTTCCAGCCCAAGTTAACTTTCGGCCTTCTGAGGGCCCATTTATTCTTGGGCTCATTTGCAGCATTCAGTTACTTACGGCCCGTTGCTGTCATTTTCTGCTTGTGGGCGAAATTCAGCCCGTCGCTACAGTCGGCCTGTTTGTGGTCTGTTAGTCTGTTGGGCCATTTTCATAGCATCACCAAATACGGCCTATTAATGGCCCGTTATGGTCAGCCCATAAAACATACGATTTCCATTATACACCCATCTACGGCCCATTAAAGGCCCGTACAATACCCATAAATGAGTCGGCGGCCCATGGATCCTACGTGACGTAAAAGGCCCATGGATCCTACGAGACGTAGAAGGCCCATGGATCATGCGAGACGTAGAAGGCCCATGGATCCTGCGAGACATAGAAGGCCCATGGATCCTACGAGGCGTAGAAGGCCCATGGATCCGACGGCCCATGAAGGGCCATGGTCAGGTGAGTTGGCCCCCGTTTGAATTATATAGCACATTCAAAGAATTATCCTACTCAATAAAACATACGATTTCCATTAAAGGCCCATCTACGTCCCATTAAAGGCCCGTACAAGACCCATAAATGAGTCGGCCCTTACAAGGCCCATGGATCCTACGAGATGTAGAAGGCCCATGGATCCTATGGCCCATTAAGGCCCATGGACCCGACGGCCCATTGAAGGCCCATGGATCCGACGGCCCGTACATGGCCCATGGATCGTACGGCCCGTGAAGGGCCATGGTCGGGCGAGTTGGCCCATGTTTGAACGATATAGCATATTCAAAGAATTATCCTACTCAATACTATCACCTCTAAAAAGCATACATTATACAACAAAGAGATCAAAGCATAGAAAGGTAGAATAATCCTACACTATACAATAAAGAAATTACAGCCGATTATACCCATTGGGCATTATGGTTTGACACAGGTGATAATAAAGCATACACAAACAGCAAATTACATACACTGGGCAAATACAGCTCATAAATCATGGATGCGCATCAACTTAACTCCATTTGAACTATAATCTCTTTAGAAAATAGGATTGGCCGGATTCAGATAGCACAAATTTCAGTCTGCAAAATCTCCAATTCCTTCATGGTTACCTCAGTGTCTTGTTTCATTTGTTTGACTCCTGCATCTAATACATGCATGTCTAGTCTCAACTTGTTGATTATACATTGGCAATCATGTACACGTTGTCTTGCCACCTCTAGTTGATGCTCGAGAACATCAGCACATTCCAATTCCAATCCATAATCATTCGGTAACGGCCATGCCGCACTGCTCACAGATTTTTTTGTTGAGGTTACTTCATCCTGAAATGTTTCTGTAAGTACACATGACTAGGGCAAAAATATAGTTACAACAGTGAAGGGAACAAGACACTATTTTGTACTACATGGCAAAACAGGACTAACAATAATGTTACACGTCACTTTCACAAAAAAATGTTACAGGTCATGAAGCATAAGCAGGTGATATTTTAAAAATTATAAAAAAGATAGTCTGTGCAGCCTGCATAAAGAAATCCCTCTTAGCTCACCAGAGGAGCATGATGTTGGGGCCCAATCAAAAACACAGACAAGTTACAAATTTAGACAGCAGGTTGCGTATAAGTAAGCAAGAAGTTGGCCATTTTGTACCTCAATTAATGTCTTAGGGAGCATAATGAACAACAGAGGGTTTCGTACAAACATACTACAGCAGGAAAAACTATACAATCATTAGCGTAGTATATACTAGATTGTGAGCCTCATGCAATAATAGTTGGTTAATAGACTTCAAAGCTTCAGGAACACTTTGACAGAGTAATTAAATGGTAAGGCCTTTAATTATGTCAACTAATAGTGAGGAAAAATGTACAGATAGAACTATGCCTGAACATCAGGCATAATTATTTGGGCATCTCATTAAGTGAGGACAAATAAAGCAATTGAAAAGAGAAAATTAACTATGCCTGAAACAAACAAGGAATTGAACTGTTGAGTTGCATACAGTGACTTACCTTAGCAGGTTGAAGAGGCTCAGCGCAGCTCCTACTTCTCTTGCAAGGCTCCTTCCTAACATCTTGTACTTGGAAATCCTCAATCTTATCTTCATTGCACCCCCTCTGCAAGGTGACACAAACTAGCTACTCGTCTCCTTGGAAGATAAATATGCATACTTTCCAGTCTGTGAACACAAAAGGATGAGATTATAACAAAACAACACCACATAATGAAACATGTCGCATATCTTGCACTTGCACATAATGAAATGAGCATTTACTATGTCTGCACTATGTAAAAACTAGGCATACCTTCGAACTGGATCTCCAGGTACTCTTGGAGAGCCTACTATAGTGTACAGCCAAACCTTTATGTCACCTATGAGTTAGGCAAGGCCCCACTACAGCAGCCCTTAGTGTTTAAATCGTTGACAAGCTATGTTAGAGTGTTAGGTCAAGAACAACGAGTAATCATAGCAAACAGTCCTAGTATGGTTGGCTGATGTAAACAAGCAACTGAATAGATATGTGAGCAAATCTTACATATCAAGAAAAGAAGCAAAGAAGGAGGCTTAAAGACCATCACTTGACTGACCAGATTTAAGGGGCATTTAAACATCATGTGCAACGTAACTAACATAAACATTGCATATTCCATACTCTACAATGGAATGCACATGTATTAGGTTATGCCATGTATGATGATGCCTAAATGTACAGATAGTAGGCAGGAGTGATTCATCATTGCACGCACAATTGAATTGCAGGTTAAGGGCCAGTTCGATTCCGCCTTTTCAGGGCATATTGTCAAAATAAGCCATAAAAGATGTAAAGAAGTCATTTTTTAGTTATGGGCTTGGGCTTAACTAATTTCGCTTTGGAGGGGGGTGTTTTGGGTAGAACCTCACTAAAAATTGAAGGGAAGGGGAATAGTGAAATGACTCTGTTGTCTGCCTATATTACACTAAAAATGCAACTGTTGACGCCCTTGTCACACCTGACGCTCAAGTAAAAACAAACACGCAAGCATTCATTGCCCTGCCCGCTTGCATCTCCTCTCCCCTTTCCCTCTACCTCGATCCCTTGCCTGCAGCACTAGGGTTCCTCCAGCGAGTCGTTGCCACTGGTCCCATGTGGCCTGGTCCTTGACGATGCTATGTCCAGCTAGGCTACATGGCCGGCGGGTAGGGGCAAATCTCCCTGGCTGCTCCTCCGTCTGGCGCTTCCCCTCATTCTCATGGTCTCCAGCAGCTGCTCCACTGTGGTTCGTCTAACGCACTACTCCGGCGGGCGCTGCACAACTACAGCTGATGCCACACTACGGCAGAAGGCACCTTATTCCCCCTCCCCTCCTCCTAGGCCATGGCCTTGAGGTGTTGTTGAAGGATGAGCTCATCCAACAAGGTGAGGATCTCCTCTGATTTTTTGCCAAATTTTCATTCTGATCCACTATACGATGAATTGCTATGAGCTACTTCTGCTGTTGCTATATGATGCATTGCTATGAGCTGCTCCTGCTGCTGCTATATGATGAATTGCTATGAGCTGCTGCTGCTATATGATGAGTTGCTATGAGCTGCTGCTGCTGCTATATGATGAATTGCTATGAGCTGCTGCTGCTGCTATATGATGAGTTGCTACAAGCTGCTCCTGCTGCTGCTATTTGATGAATTGATATCAGCTGCTCCTACTACTGCTATATGATGAATTGTTATGAGCTGCTCCTGCTGCTGCTATATGATGAATTGCTATGAACTGCTGCTGGTATATGATGAATTGCAGACTGCTGCTGCTGTATGATGAGTTGCTATGAGCTGCTGCTGCTGCTATATGATGCTTTCAGGTGGTGCTGCTATATGATAATAACCAGCCACTTGGACCATCGAATTTACATAAATAATTGTTCTTCATTTAAATGTGGGTCATGTGTCCTTCGTTTAAATTATGCAATGGGATCTCTATGGAAAACATTGACCAAAGTAGATTGTGCCAAGTAGATGGTCTCTATGTATTTGCATTTTGAGCAAATAGTGATGGTCTGTTTTCCTATCATATTAATTACTTCACTGGGTTCAATTTGTGATGTTTGCAAGTCAAATTAATTTCCATATGGGCAGCAAAATGAAAAATATATAATGCAATCTAGACTTTCCACTGATCATACCAAAGATAAGTTGAAAACACAATGAATAGATTTGGTTGGCTTATTACATGGAGCTTATATTCACAGGTGCTTATTTTCTTAGGATAACTCGTAATAACTGTCCCTAAGAAACTTGGATAATAGAACTGGCATACAAATAACATGTCACGATGATTGCAATGGAGTGACGTACCATAGCACACTGTATAGGCTCACCGTTGCCTCTCCTTTTTTTTGCAATGTTCCATGAAATTGCCAAATACATCTTGTACTTTTTCATTGTGTAACCCTATCTGCAAGTTGACACGGCTAATTTCAGACATCTCTACATGATACTACATTGCATATCCCTTGCGCATATCTAAACCACCAATTAACGATTGTGTGCGTACCATAAACTAGCCATGACTCTGTATGCTGGACTAGCAGGCACTCTAAGGGAGCCTAATGTAGTGCACTGGAATTCCTACATGCCACCTACGATTTTGTGTAATGTACTGCCCCTGTTCCTAAATATATGTCTTTGTAGAGATTCTAGTATGGACCACATACAGATGTATATAGATGCATTTTCGAGTGTAGATTCACTCATTTTGCTCCGTATGAAGCCTATATTGGAATCTCTAGAAAGACTTATAGTTAGGAATGGAGGTACGAGGTAGTATCATGTATGACATCTACATATCTAATTTAGCAGCCAGTAGTAGAAATCATTGTCTGCACAAAGGGATTACTGGTCGAAAATCCTAGAAATGCACGCTGGCAGGCATAGAACAATACAAGAGAGAGAGACGCGCTTTTAAGATCATAGCAATGCCTCAGTCCAGGATCTTAGTTGGCCAAGCTGTTAGATCCAGAAGAAACATCGTCCTTGTAGTTTTTGCCAGCTGCATAACAGGTAACATTGACCGGTTAGTATATTTGAAGTACATCGGGCAGGTGATGCTGGACGGGTTTAAAGGTGACAAGTACCTAGGCCATGGCGGGTGCTTGGCATCTCTCCATACGGTGGGATCAGGCTAGAAATGTCAAGGGTGATGATGCTGCGCTGGCTGTCGGGGTAAGGTAAGGAGGTCTAGAACCGTCGAGTAGGGTGTTTGTGGAGCGGCTCCAGTAGGGTGGACTATGGTGTGGGCGAAGCGGATCTGTGGCCGTGGATGAGGGCATAGGTGAAGCTGCTCCGGTGGTTGGGTTAAAGATGGTGTCGACGACGCGGATCTGCGGTCGTGGACGGGGTGTCAGAAGCTGCTCCGGTAGTTGGGTTAAGGATGGTGTCGACGATGCGGATCTGCGGCCGTGGACGGGGCGTCAGAACCTGCTCCGGTGCTTGGGTTAAGGGTGGTGTCGACGATGCGGATCTGCGGCCGTGGACGGGGCGTTAGAAGCTGATCCGGTATATTGGATGAGGGTGCGAGGAAGCGGGTCTGAGGCCGTGGACTTGTGAGTTGGCAAAGCGGCCCCGGTAGGGTTGAGAATGGTATAGGCGAAGCTACTCTGGTAGGGTTGACAATGGTGTCGGTGAAGCGGCTCCGGTAGGGTTGAGGAAGGTGTCGGCGAAGCGTCTCCGGTAGGGTTGAGGAAGGTGTCGGCGAAGAGGATCAGAGGCCGTCGACGGGGGCGTCGGTGAGGCGGCTCCGGGGGGTGTGGACGAAGTGTCTCCGGTGGGGAGTACGAATGAGCCGCTGCAGATGCGCGGCGGTTGACGAGAGTACCGGCGAAGCAGATCTAGCACCGTGGACAAGGCCGGTACTGAATGGGCTGTGGTACAGTGGTGGATGAGCAGTCTACTTGTTTCTTGGGGAGGTGGGAGGGGTAGATGTGGCCGCAGAAGCAGATCCGGCGAGGTGGACGCCGCTGGCAGTGAATGGGCTATGGTACGCCGGTGGATGAGCAGTCTAGGGTTTTGAGAGGGGAGGGGAGAAAGGGTGATGAAGTACGGACGGCGTGATGTAAGATGCTCCGGTGCTGTAGAGTTAGTCGTTTTTGCGGGAGGGGAGAGGAAATGGGGGTGCCGTGTAGTGGGGGAACCGGAAGTTACCAAAGCGGCTCCGACCTATCATGTAGATGAGGGCAGTATTGTAACTGTTGGTCTCCGTGCACCAAGGACAAAAGGGGGATTTCGCATGCTAAAGTCTAAGGTGGCGGAAATTTTAGAAGGGGGTGGGAGATTTTGCCGCTCGTGGTATCGTTCGTATCCAGTTTCAACTAATTTTGGACCGTGCTAGCAGGAAGGTCATGCTAGACTGTGTACAGGGGGCACGCGTCAGGGTTAATAACTGGTGTGAAGTCCACCCCAGAAAAAAAAGACAATAACTCGGGATGATGCGCCGATAACTTGGACGTTCACACGGGCGCGGCCAATCGTACGGGTGTAGTGGCGCGTTCATAAAAAAAGGGATCAAACACTCAGCCTATGTATTTCTCGTGTAAATAGATAATTTAGTGCCATTGGTTATTTACTTTAAACATAATGCATTGACGTGTTACTATAGAGGCACACAAAAAGAAATGGATATTGTAGTTAGCTACTTAAAAGTGTTACCTCATATGATTACATAGCCTCCATTTCATAAATTGCGTACCCGTTGAATTCATATATGAATATTACATATATTACTTCAAAATAGAAACTTAAATCATCCAAGACTAATGAATTTGAATGCAAGAGTAATAATGGTGCATGTGCATGATAGCTACATTGGTTGTTTGAAGAAGCATCACTATAACTTTGGCATGCACAACTGAAAATGTTTATTTAAATAGAAAAAAATGTGATATGTGAGTGTCCAATCTATATAGCGTTGAATCGATATTGTACCTTTGGCCACGATACGAAGTAGATATTGACTTATGTTCAAGCGATGCATGTCCACGATCGCTAGATAGTGATACGTGAATGAATTGTGCAACCTCTCTCACACGCATACATATCTCATTTCCATGTGGGCATCGGAATCACACACGCGCACTTCATGTATTTCTTTCCCTCCGTCAGGGTTAAATTCGTCTTTCTACCCCGTCCTACAAGTCTCTCACACAGAAACACACACACTCTCTATGTCTAACACGCCCACCCCTTTAATTCCGCCCACCCACACCCACTAATGTCTCAAAGTATAATAATGTATCTCACACATATGCTATCTACCTATCCCTTAATATACCTAGATATGTGTCACACAAACTCCTTCTCCCTACTAGCAAGATGCCCATGCGTTGCACGAAACATCAAGATGCATTTGTATGAGAAGTTTATCTTGTGGGAGAAAAGGATGAACGAGAGAATTCCTTATTTGCAAATGCGGAGAGGGGTGTGGGTATCTTTTTGCAAAATTGCCATATTTTCCTTTCTGTCCGTCGGGTATAAATTGGATGGCCTATATTGCAGGATGGCAGGAACACCATCATCGCCAACTCTGTTTTTTATAAGAGTAGAGATATGTGAGTGTCACTGCCCCCCCCCCACCACCACACACACCCACACTTCCCAACACCGAAGGAGTAGGGTGACACCTCGATCTTGATACTAATCTATCGACTGGCTTCTCTCTCAAACATACCCACACACACTATCCGGCACCGAAGGAGTAGGGTGACACCTCGATCGTGATAGTAATCTATCGACTGGATTCTCTCTTAAACATACACACACACACTACCCGGCACCGAAGGAGTAGGGTGGCACTTGATAATAATCTATCTACTCCTCTTTCAAACACACACACACACACACACTCGCTAGTTGTGCCTCTGTGCCTACCGCGCACACTCTCGATACGTCTTGCTCCCCCCACCCCAACAATGACAGTAGAAGGGTGACAACTCGATCTGATCATAATCTGTCAATTGGTTTCTCTCTCAAACATTGTGTCTCGGTGCCTCGCTTGGTAGCTCCCTCGATATGTAGACTTCTCGCGCGCGCACATTTGTAGTGACGATTACGCTGAACCCAGTGTGCCTTGTTTTTACCGGCCTCATGTGATAGTTTTCACCCTGTTTTCTGTTAATTAACAAGGCAACCTTTTCTTTGTTACTACTAGTGAATCTGAAATCATTCGGGGCAGACATAAAATATATCACTTCAACCCATTTATGGCAGCAACTATTTTAAAAGAAATTAGCTAGCTGCCCATGCGTTGCACGGAACATCAATATGCATTTGTATGAGTAGTTTATCTTGTGAGAGAAAATGATAAACAAGGGAAGGCCTTATTTGCGAACATGGAGAGACGTGTGGGTATATTTTTGCAAAACTGCCATAGTTTCTTTCCTATCCGTTAGATATAAATTCGACGGCCTAAATTGCAGGATGGCACACACACCATCATCACCAACTCTGTTTTCTACTCCCTCCGTCCGAAAATACTTGTCATCAAAATGGATAAACAGAGATGTATCTAAAACTAAAATACGTCTAGATACATTTCCTTTTATCCATTTTGATGACAAGTATTTCTGGACGGAGGGAGTATTTGTCTTTTTAGAGATTTCAACAAGTGATATGACCGGACCTTACCAACATACTCAAAAAATTAGTCCATAATTTTGATGTTACCCTCTTTTCTTGGCGGTGCAGTGCCATCTAGATACCTCATAAATAAATCAAGGACAAATCGGACCCCTTCCTGAAAAGACATACGTAGCAAAATGAGTGAATCTACACTCTAAAATATGTCTACATACACATCCGTATGTGGTAGTCCATTTGAAATCTGAAAAAGACAAATATTTAGGAACGAATGGAGTATATATAAGAGTAGACATGGAGATATATATCCAGCATGGTCTACAACAAAAATGTGTTGGGCTGGTTAGCGCCGGATGCTCGCAACGCGATGACATGAGTTCGAATTCTGTCTTTTAACTTTAGATTTTTATATTATATATTACTCTACTTATTTAATATATACTTCTTTCGCTACTGTACTGACAGTGGAACCCACAGAGTACTTAGAATATTAAGGATGGACTTGTTTCTTTTTAACTTTTTATACGAAGTTGTAGCCACCCTACAAGTCACGTGTACACTGTATATGCAATTAACTTTTTATAGAGGGACAATCATATAGGCAATTAACTCAAATGGATTGGATGTCACTCTATTATTTCCAGCATAAAGGGCATCTCCAACGGCAGCCGGCAAATTTCCTCCCACTTCCTTCCGCGAAGGACGACATCAAACGCCAGCGGCATACATTTTTACAACTCTCACCAACCAGATGAAATTCGTGCAAACACGGACTGATTTCATATAAGCATGAAGGATTTCGTATAAAAAAGCCGGATCTTCATATAAACATGATGGATTTCATTACATTTACATGAACTAGGAGGTACCAATCCCGCTCTCTTGTATAATTAATACTCCCTCCGTCCGGAAATACTTGTCCTAGAAAAGGATATATATAGACTTATTTTAGTTCTAAATGGCCGCCCACGGATCCCTTTGTCTTCCTCATGTCCGTCAGACACTTGCAGGGTCCACGAAGGTCCTCGGAAGAGACGAAGCAGCAAAGAAACCACTTGAATCCGCAGTCGTCGCCTCGGCGGTGGCCTTCATGGGTCTCAAGTGGCGGCGGCCTCCCGTGTTCTACTTCTCCTCGATGATGGCGATGGACACGGAGAAGCTGGCCACCGACTCGTCACTCTCCACGCACCCGACTTCTGTCTCTGCTTGCATGGCGCTACCGCAGGCACGGGAGGCGCGCCCACAGACACGGGAGGCGCGGCCACCACAGACACTGGTGGCGCGGTATGACGCGGCAACGACGGTGCCCGTACCGGCGTGCTCGCCGTTGTGCCTGAGTGGAGCAACTCGCCACTCCTCATCGATCTGAGCTGGAGCGGCGAGTTGCTGAACCACGCGCCTACTTGGGGCGGCAACTGGCTCCGTCGGGCCAAGCGAGGTTGGTGAAGCATCGAGCGGCCTTGCCTGTATCCGGAGGGCTCGGCGGGCCACCCAGCCAGGTAATATGCCAGAGAACGGTTCATCGGAAGCCATTGGAAGGGTGGAGAAAATGGTGAAGGAGGAGATGAGGGAGCGGCGGAGGGGTGCGATTCTTGCCCGTTGTCTGTCTGGCCTCGTGTAAATAGAGGGCAGACAGTAGGAACTTGGCCGGCGTCTGGCCTCATTTAAACTGAGGGTGGACGGGAGTAGCTCGGCCGGTGTTGCGTTTAATTCCTGCCCGCTCATGAACCGACGTGTGGCCGGAGTAGGATTCTCAGTTTGCATGCGGGTTTAACGGAGGGGTTTAATGGAGGCGCCGGGCGTGCAGCGGGCGGCGCAGTACTATTTGATTAGACAGCATTAATGAGTCGTCAAATCACAAAGGCCCTCGCCTCTCATGAAACCGACCGAGCTAGACAGCCCCGCCCTCTAGCCTTTTAAAAATGTATATACTCCGCGTTTGTACAGTAGTAGTTTCGATGGATTGAGCCATGGAGCAAAACTTGAAATTAAAAAAAGGTGGTACATATAGAGAGCGCTCGTGAACTATGTGTCATACATGGCAGTAAATAAAGTACTACATGATACTAATATATGATACATGGCGCAGGAGTACTAAGTATTATTAATACAGTTTTGCTAGAACTCATCTAGATGAGATATAATTTGGTCTCATTCATCTTTTATAGCCATTGTATGTGATGCTATAAGATGCGTGTGTGCTGACGTGGGTTGTATTTGTTCTTGTGCAACGAACTGACCACTGCATGTCATGTTTGGTAGTCTCAAGTCATTATAAGCATACAAGCCCCACGTCTTTTCTTGGTTGATTCCTCTATTTATGTGAAAAAATAAGAAACAACATGAGAGTTAATGCACCATGCCTATGTGTTTACTAGTATTTGGTTTTCGTAAGATGACTTAATACTCACCTAGACGGAGGGAGTATTCGATTTGACAGCGAGCGGCGCAGTTCCCGATACAACTTTAGTGCAGACGAGGGAGGGAGTAGCGGTTCCCGATATGTTGAACGGACAATGCATCCTCCTTCAATTAATGCATGAGGGAAGTAATGGGAGGAGGTCCAGGGAAAGAGGCTGCACGATGTGAATGCAACGTAGTTTGCCCTCATTACCGTCATATAAAGGCGCCCCTCCATTCCAATGCATCTACCACATCGTACGCAGCTAAGCATTTGCCTAAGCACCTACACTAAGTGCAAAAGAGCTCGCTCCAGACCCATGGCGGCGATGCGCGTGAGCGGCCAGCGCCTGTGCCAGATGGTCCACGACACCGGCCTGCGGCATGGCACCGAGGATCGTCTCCAGACGGTGTTGGAGACTGGCTGGTGGATGGCCGCCGTCGATGCCAACAACGACTCTCAGTTGGACCAGATGATCGTTTCCACCAGCAACAAGTTCACCATTCTCAAGAAGCTCACGAACGACATCACCGTACTCCGCCAGCCCGCGCGCCCGGGTTCCTCATTGCCTACCACCCTAATCGGCCTCCATGGTCGGAACCTCTTTCAAGCACTGGTGGCCCTGCGATTGCCCGCCGACGCCACGAAGAATGTCCACCTGGAGGTCGCGCTCGCCACAAGGCGCCTCGCCCTGCAAGAATTCGTCAACCTACACATCCACATGTACAAGCAAATCATGTACATAGGTATCTACAAGGCCAGTGAGGACGCTATGACGTTGGCCTTGCTCAACCGGCTGGAAGCCTTGGATGCCTTTGCTGAGAAGCACCTCGACCTCGCCACAAAAGCCGCCGCTCCTTAGCTGCAGGTCGGTGGCCCGGCGCACTAAGTTTAGGAGGAGGAGGTTGTACGTTCGTGGATCCATCTTTCTTCTTGCCTTCTGTAACCACCACTGCGATTGCATCATCATGGCCTTAATTCTTATTGTGCTGTTGCATTCTCGTTCCAGTCAATACCGACATGTGCGATCCCTTTGCTTAATTATATGCATCACTGTAACTAGTACTCCATCCATTAATTTATAAGTTGTGCTTACCTTTTCCATCAACTTCGTGCAATGCGCGGGCATCTTGCAAGAAACACTAGAATATGTCTATATAATCCGTATGTGATAGTCCATTTGAAATCTCAAAAAATACAAATATTTAGGTACGGAGGGAGTAATATATTAGGAGTATATCAAAACAATAGTGATTTCTTTCAAGTTTGTGAACAAATACTACTATTCTACTACTTTGGATCCGTCGCAACGCACGGGCACATTGCTAGTAAAAGGAAAAGGCCTGCCGCGTTCGGGTCGCACCCCCACACACCCAGTTATCGGGAGTACAACACGGCCCGACCGGCACGACACATAGCTTATGGAAGGCGTGTTGCCTAGAAGTGGCGGAGCTTGAAGCAAAACGTTGGGCGTGCTAGTCTAGCCAGGCTATAGAAATTACCCTTGTGTTGACGTTCCATGCCTCAAAACTGGATGTACAACTACAAAAATATTGCTAGGATGGGCGGGCCAGGGCACGTGTTGGCCCTCACGTAGCTCCGCCCCTGTGCCTAGCATTTTCACTTTCATGTGGGACCGTCGTTGAGCAAACCGACACCCCGCCCGCCGTCGGGTTGGAAAACAGAAACAAGGGGAAGATCTAGCTGTAGCACGGAAGCCAAGAAATTTTGTGTCAGACGGGGCTCATTGATAGAGTAGGAGCATTCCGTACTAGTACTACTCCTACTAGTACTCCCTCCGTTTCTTTTTAGTCCGCATATAAGGCTTGGTCAAAGTCAAGCTTTGTAGAGTTTAATAACTTTATATTAAAAATATAAACATTCACAAAATGAAATCGACATATCAGATGCACTATGAAACGTATTTTCATACTATATAGTTTTAGCATTGTAGATGTTCATATATTTTTATGTAAATTTGGTCAAACTTTGTGTAGTTTAACTTTGACAAAATCTTATATGCCGAGTGAAGAGAAACGGAGGGAGTACCAAGTTTGTACTCCTAATACTATATTACTAGTACTACCACTATACAACTAGTAGTATGTGCACGGCACAACATCGTAGGAACAAAAAAGGGAAGATCTTGTTTTGGGTGATTTATCTTTTTTTTCAATCAACGTAGTATGAATAATATGATGTGGGGGGCACCCATCAAGCTTATCTGGCTTTGTTGCATGGCTACGAAAGGTTAGAGAAAAATAAATAGATAATGTGTTTAGAGTGCACTCCACTAAATAGATATACTTTGGATCCATTGCAATTGACCGGCACATCTATATCTATACCCCCTATATAGTGTGTGAAAAACTTTGAAAGGTGGTCATTGGATGAAGCCAATCCGACGGTACAAAGATGGCAAATCCGAGCACTACTGGCCGTTGGATATCATCCACCAGATTCTGCCACATGTATAATCTAGAAGACTCCATGGTTGAACTTAATTCATGACTAACTTTGCCACAACTAAGCTTAGGCAAAGTTATTAGGGCATGTTTGGTTTGTGACTAACTTTGCGAAAGATTGCCACACCTAGAGTTAGGAAAGTTTGACCAACTTAGGTGAGTGTTTGGTTCAAGCCACATCTTAGGCAAGCCACACTTGGGCCCCACATGGCATACACATAAAAAATGTGGCAAGATTCCCTTAGGCTTGCCAACTTGTGGCTCTCATTTTGATGAACTAACCTTAGGCAAGCTTGGCAAAAATGTGTGGCAAAGTGTGGCAATGCTAGGCCTAGGACCAAATAGCCCCTAAGTTCTTCAAAATGAGAGCCAGAAGTTGGCAAGCCTAAGGGAATCTTGCCACATTTTTTGTGTGTATGTCATGTGGGGCCTTAGTGTGGCTTGCCTAAGGTGTGGCTTGAACCAAACACTCACCTAAGTTAATCAAACTTGCCTAACCTTACATTCCACCAGATTTTGCCACATGTTAGAATCCAGAAAACACCACATGTAGAAGCACAATGCACAAACCACCAGAATCTCATGCGTGCAATGCACGTGTACCTTACTAGTACTAGTTGGTAGTAGTAAGAAACAAATTCTAGTTTTGGCAGGAGCTCGTACTGCGGGAGCACCACAAGGCCTGCCGCAGGAGTTACATTTCCCTCACGGGGCCCATGGGACCGAACTTCAGTGGCTTAGTGCCCGGCCTATGAGTCAATGACATGCGGACCTTAAATGCGGCTGGCCCACATGTCATTCTCATGGTGGTGGTGTGTTTTGCGACTCACTCGTTCGAGATGAACCGGCCAGTGGTGGCGTGGTTGTGGCGAGGGTGCCACAGCTGGGCGTCAAGGCGTTACGAGGTGTAGATGGCCACACCGGCGGGTACTACCTGTAGTACATAAGTACTCCAGCTGAGGATTGATGCGCGGTACGAAATGTGTCACAAATGCTGGATGAAAATTAGATGGTGCAGGAGTACGGATCGGAGCACAGCAGCAGAGCAGGCAAACCGCGTCCAATCGGGTGTGTCTGTGGTAGAAAGTTGATGGTCGCCGCAGTTCAGCTGGCCCGCATGTCATGCACACAAAGGCGGAGGAGCGGTGGGGCCAAGAGGGATGAGGGGCACGAACAATCCTACCATTCTGTCACTAACATATGGGATCCATAAGCGTGGGTCCCACCTGTCAGCGAAGGAAAGGCAGGGCAAGGCAGTGATAGCCACGTTAGAGGATCCGTGTCCACGTTGGGGGACGTCGTGCCGTGGGTTGGAGTGGCGTCATGGGAATCGCGTGTGGGTGTGGCAGTGGTAGAAACAAGAAACGTGATGGTCGTCGTGGTTCAACTTCCATGGACAAGCTGTCGTGTCTGCTGACACATGTATATCAAAACTAGAGTGTTTATATTTCAAGCACGTGAACAAGTATTATTCTACTAGTTTGGATCCATTGCAATGCACGGGCCAGCACATTGATAGTAGTAGTGTCCATCTCTATCTCTAGAGGGATTCCCTCGTTCATCCTTTTCTCTCACAAGATAAACTACTCATAGAAATGCATCTTGATGTTCCGTGGAACGCACGAGGATGTTTCCTTGGGGGTCTCTCCAGTGCGGTGTGGCCGTAGTTGCAAGTTGACGCCCCTTGAGATGCCGACGTTGAGGGTCACTCGGATTTCCTCCGATGAGCAGGTAAGATGAGTTTGATCACGTAGTAAATGCATTCTAAAGACTACTTCCATGTCCATTTCCTAATTCTCCCCCTGCCCACTGTTTCACAAGCTAGGCTCGGTGCGAGTGGAGATTGGCTTGCACAACATTTACAACGGTGACACCGTTCCCGTAGAACCTTTGTCCAACATTAGGATCAGCCATGCAACGGGCCACCTCAGGACTTGGTACGATGCAACCATGATGAGATTGAATAAGATAGCACGAACCTTGCACATGGTGGTCAAAGGCGGACCATGCTGTCTGCGGCCGATTTGTTGCCGTACGAGTAGGAAGACGCTGTGCTCCTTCTAACTGCATCTTCGCGGTGACAAACCAGGGGACTTATTTTGTATGGGACACATCCTACGATATACTCCCTCTCTCCCAGTTTATTTGTTTTGAATCTTTTCATTTTATAAGTTTCAAATTCAAATTTAGAGCTCCCCATCACATGTTGAGATTACAATGTCCATTAAATCGTTGCGTGCATGTATAGTAAAGAAACAAATCTCGAGTTTGGCACGAGTTCGTGCTGCAGGAGCACCACAAGCCCTGGTGCAGGAGTTACATTTCCCTCTCAGGGCCGTCGGGACTAAGCTTCAGCGCCTTACTACACCAACCTTTGAGTCAATAACATGTGGACCCGATAGGTGACTGGTCCACATGTAATGCTCCCGAAGGCAGAGGGGCAGTGGGGCCAAGAGGGGTGAGCCGCAGGTCGGGGGACATGTGGTTTCATGGGTTCAAGCGGCGTCGTGGGAATCGCGGGTGGCTGTGGTAGAAACTTGATGCTCGCCGCATTTTAGGTGGCTCACATGTCATGCACACAAAGGCAGAGGGGCAGTGCGGCCGAGAGGGGTGAGGCGCACGTCAGGGGGCATGGTGCCGTGGGTTTGAGAGGCGTCGTGGGAATCACGAGATGAAACGTGATGGTCGCCGCAGTTGAACTTCCATGGACAAGCTGTCATGTCTACGGACACATGCACTGCATACCAATCACTAGAAGGAGTAGCAGAGAAAGCTATATATGCGGATAAATAGTTCCTTATAGTCAAGTGGACCCATGCTACTACTCTGTTCCAAAGACATGCACACCATCGAAATAGTCCATATATATCAATATACACCGAGAGGGAATAATTTTTTTTACAAGAGAGGAAATAGTTCATCCATCCATAATGCCATCCTGCTGGTGCAGCATTTTCTTCTTCTTCTTCTTCTTCTTCTTCTTCTTCTTCTTCTTCTTCTTCTTGTTCTCATTCTCTATGGGAGATGGCTTCGCAACAAGCTCTTTGGACCTTGCAGCTATCTCGAAACTCACACGGGCATCGAGGGCAGCATATTTTATCCGCTCGTACGTCAAGGGATAATTCTCCCGTCCAGACGACCTTAATGCCACCATCTCGTCACCGTTCTGAAGATTTGTACCGAGCACAAAATTTGCTACGCCGAATAGGGATGGTGTCTATTTAGCACAATCTTCTACAGGAATTTTGATTCTGGTTTGTAGGTCAGTGATGCTTTTCAAATCAAGGTTGTACGGCTCCAGCTTCTATTTGTCTCCTTCGATGGCTGCCCCACAGAAGTATACGTCCTCCCGAGACAAGAAATCGTGAAGCTCACCTGGTATGGAGGGCGAGTGTATGATGTGGTACAGCAAAACATCATCTTCGAGGCACAGCTGAAGGACGGCGGCGTGCTGGATCTTCTCAGGGGCATGCTCCGTGTACTCTGCGTCGAGACCGATGACCCTCGTCTCTACCTTTTTGAGGGAGTTGGATACATTGTTGATCCACTGCCGAACAACCCTTGGGATGGTGATGGTGGAAACTATGCACATCGAGCCTTTGACGAGGACATGTTGGACGCTAAAAACCTGCATCTTGATCTCTTTTGCCATTTGGATTCGCTAGAATGGAGGGCTATGGTTTGGAGAATTAGGATTAGATGGCTAGTCTAACTAAAGTAGTAGATGATTATTTAAAGAGGTTAAAACAATGTTAACACAGTGGGGTTTGGATGCAAATGAAGACGAAGGGGAGGTGAAGAAGCCGAGGCGAATATGTTCCTGATGGAGAAGTAAATGGGAGAAGTGGCGTGCAGGCAGTTGATTAGACGGCTAGGTAGACTAAACGAAAAGGCTAAGCGGGTAGACTGAGGAGTCGTACCTGTTCGTGTACGTGCCCATCCTTCCTGATAGGTGGGACCTATGCAAACAGATAAAAAGTTGTGTCATAGCTTTTTTTTTAGCGCGTGAGTGGGAGACACAACATTCTCTGGTTAAGGAATACTCCCTCCGTTTAGGTGAGTATAAGTCACCTTATGAAAATCAGGTTTTCCCAAAACCTTTAGGCATGGAGCATTAACTTCCTGCTCGATCCCCTCCCAGCCTCGTTAGCCAGCATTCTCTTCCTCTGCTGCCACGTTCTACCTTTCCATTTTTCCTCTTCTCAAGTGTGGAACGATCTGCGTGCCGTCCTTGACGCACCAGAACGACCACTGCATGCATACAGTAGGGCGTTGATTGGGCATGCACGAGAATTTGGTTCTGCTCACAACATGGATGATACCTGAACAATGAAGTGAACAAGCATGCTAGCACGGGAGACCTATTTCCGCTATACAATACTGGAGTACTCATGTTCCTACTACTACTAGTAGTAGTAGTAGTAGTAGTACAACTATGGTACACTTGATGGTCAAAATACTATTCATCCGGTCCTCACAGTGAAGTGACAACACCCTGCACCTGACACTAGTCCAGGCGAGGCGGCGTGTTCGGGTTACCAAAGTCAGCCTCACCCTGTGCACTGTGCAGTCTGTCACCGCCGCTGTACAGCACATTGGCGCCTCGCCTCGTCTCCCTCTCCGCTCCCATAGCACCACTCCATCTCCATCTCCTTCTCTGTATCCGTCTCCGTCTCCATCTCACTATGCCCCCATGTACCATCGCCTCACTCGACTCCCCCAATACCACTATTCCCTTGCTAGCCGCTCCAGCACCGACATCCTTCTCCCCCATAAATCAAGCCCCCTTCCAAACTCCACCATGGACGAACGCGAACCGCGCAGCATCCATATGAGCCGCGATTGGAGCAATCTCCCAAGTGACATCCTCGACCTCTATTGTTCGTGTATGGATATGTTAACCGCCCTGCGGCTGGCTGCATGCTCGAGGGACATGCACACGGCCATCATCGAAGCGAGGCCTAAGCTTTTCAAGACACCCTGCTTGCTGCTATCTAGTCTTGCGAGATTGGCTCACCATGATACGGAGGCGTGCATGATGCCCCACGACTTCAATCCGATCTCCATTAGCCGAAACTTCTTTGCAGGTATGTAGTCTGTCACCGTACATCATTTCCCCCGACATCGATCCGATCACCATCGCCCGAAACTTCTTGGCAGGTATGTACTGGGTCAGCATGAACTCCCACTGTATAGCTGCCTTCAGAGAAGACGGTAAAAAGTTGGTGCTCGTGAACTTCCAGACCTCCCATGAGATTATCCTTCCTCCGTTGGATTATATAGAGTATTACCATCGCGGTCCAAGTCATCTAGATTACTACGTCAGTTGGACGGACCTTGTTTTGCAGAAGATTGTAATCTGCCAAGTGCCCACACGACATGCGAATTACGCAGACTTCAAGCTAATTGCCTTGTTCGACCGCAGACTCGCCTATCTTTACGCTGGTGCCTTTTTTAGCTGGAGACAACTCGGCTCGCAGTGGATCATCGTCAAAGCTAATACACACTTCTGTGATGCTATTGAACACAATGGCATCATCTACGCGATCGACAAAGCAGATGGCACCACGTATTGCTGGGACGGCGCGTGTAAGTTGTCTCCGTCTCATGTTAATGATGACGCCATGACACTGTTTGAACTTTTTGTGATGATTGGCATATCCCTGTTTGAGCAGAATTTGAGTAGAACTATGGCAATATATTAGAGACGTCGTAAATCAGCTATATTTGGAATGAGTTAATTCATGCGATTGTGACCATGTCATTACAGCCAATTTGTACCTTGAATAATCAAACGGTTAGGAATATATGGATATTATCCTTATTTTACAGTAATATATATACTACTACTAAATATGAGTGTGTATCAATGGCCATGTTAGTTTCCTCATTTTCATGATGTAGAAACATGCACCACACTGTTGGTTTCATCTAACCATACATTAGGGAAGTAAATGTGCATATGGAGAACTCTATATTTGGAAGTAGTGAAATCCTGCAATGCTTACCATGTGTACATACCTATATTCGCCCTTCAGTAATCAATGGCTAGAATAATATCCTCACAAAAAATTTGCCCACGGAGTATATAACAATGCATGGTATGTTAGTTACCTTGAAGAATTTGTTTGTGAGGACAGAACATGATTACATAACATGCATGACATGGTAGTTTCCTGTGAAGAATCGATTGCGAGATAACATGAGTATAACCATGGATGGCACTTCTATATTTTCGAACCCAGTATACATTTCCCTGTATTTCCCTCCAAGTTCCAACTGGGACATATCAATGTTGTTTCTTGCATTATCCTACTCATACTCTGAACAATGCTGATCTTACATTAACAATGCCTGTCCTTTTTGATATGATGCAGTGTCCCTACAGTTACTTCCCTTTGTAATCACACCACCTTTGCCAAAAACAGGGAAGCACAACTGGTTCCTCGCTAGATCAGACGACGGCAAAATACTGATGATCATTTGGACACATGAGCCGGAAAAGTTATATTGCAAAAACTCCACTGTATACAAGCACCGTGTAATACGTGAGTATTCGGACAGTGGCTGTTACGTCTATGAGCAGGACACCAACTTGTTGGGGCATTTAGGATTTTTTAGTTGGAGGCGGGTAAATAGCCTTGGTTCACACTCTCTGTTTCTTGGACTCAATTATCCGATTAACCAGGAGATCACCGTTGGCAAGGACCTTGATGGCAGAGAGGCTCTATTTGCTATGGAAAACTGTGTCTACACGGCGAGCCCTACGAGTTCAGGAGCAAACTCCCCTGATTGTCAACGATACAGCCTGTAGCCAAAGAAGGTGAGAATGACAAAGGCATCCGAATTAACTTTGATCCTTGGATGTCTCAATTACGACATGCAGTGATGTGGTTCAAGCCTTCAGGTTGATAGGTAATTGGGCTGTTGTATCGAAAGGGTGGAGTACTGGTGTCTCCGGATCACTGGTCGCTGAAGCGGGGCTGCAAATTATGATGGTGTTGGATCATCTCTTTGAATGACTTTGTTGTCTTTGCTGCTGGTTCTCGATGGGTAGTTCTTTATTTTTTTATGCATATTCCTTGTCATTTTTTCATCCTCGTCTATGTCACTCTTTCTATGTAATAGTTGCTTCTGTTTAGAATGACATTCTCGTCTGGATCACGAGAGTCTGAGCTCTGCAGATGGGTGCGTTTTGGTGGTGTAGCAAGACTTCTTATGAACTATCATGTCTTGCTGTTTATGTCAGTAGTAGTCACTAGTCAGTGTTTGAATGTTGTATATATCGTTGTTTCGAACTGTTTATTGTCTCGAAGTACTGGTGGGCTAAATGAGGGCATCACCATTCTCAAGTGTTCAGAGTATATCTCCTTTTTTCATTTTATATAATTTGAGCTCACAGTCTTTTCGATGATGTACACTTGGTTGGGCCAGTGAGGTGTCGTTGAATATGGGCCGAGTAGTAACGCAATGCCAAACAGGTCAATTATGACTCTCGGGTCGGGCTCTCAAAAGATCCTAAAAAAAGGCCGGGCTCTCCAAAAAACAAAGAATAAGGACTCTTAGGCCGACATGTGGGCGCCACCCGTGTTTTCGTGCTCTTGCACGCCGAGAGCATATTGGCGCGTGCTCGAAATTCATGCTACCATTTCATCCCCAGTCTGCTGCCCCTCCCCCACCTCTGGAATCTCGATTCCTACTCCAGTTCCCCCAAATCCCCCTCCTGTACTTCCTGTACTCAAGCGCACTATCATGTCGACGGTCAATGCGCATCTCCAAGCCAGAGATCCTGATGTCCGTCCTGCCTGCGGTCGCTGCGTGCTATCGCTCAACAGTGGCAAGGCGGCGCTTGACGACCAGTTTGCCGGCGACCGGCCTCCCGTCTCGCTGGACGACCTTGTCAAAGCTCTTGGCATTGCGCACGGCATCCAAATAAGTGACTTGCTCGTCAAAGTCTGTCCGCCACCGGCTGATTTCTTTGTCAGGTTCCGGACAACTTTCGACTGCAGTCGTGTGTTCGAATCTTCCCGGTGTTTGTTCTGCGATGGCGCGCTGGTGAGCTTTGATCGGTGGCACCCAGGATGGGGCTCGGTGCCCTCTGAGCTTGAGTTTTTAACAAAGCTTACCTTCCACGGCATGCCTCGACGTGCTTGGAACAGCGAGTCCATGAACGAGCTTATCAATGATCTTGGAGGTGAGCTCGTAAGTATGTTTGTTCCTCCAAACAGCTGGGCTCTGACGGTTATGGCATGGATGAAGAAGTCGTCCACCATACCAAAGGTGATTGGTGTTGAGATACCGGTGCAGGAACCGGGGTTGTACTATTCGTCGCCACCAAGGCCACCGTAGACCACGTTAGGGATGTACCTGTATCGAGTGTTCGTGCATGTCGAAGAAGTGGTCAATCCATCAATCAAAGTCCCGCCGCCACCGCTGGTGCCAGGGTCCGTCGTCGACGTCCATTACAGGAGCCAACGTCAGACTTTCCCCGTGTTGCTCGGAACGATGGATGGCACAGGGCCTACTCCATCGCGCGGTGGAGGCCACTACTTCTTTGGGAGAAGAGGCAGGGCTGGCTGCCTGTATGTGCTCTAATTTGAGGTAACAACTGAATCTTGTCAGATAGTACTAGTTAAATCCGAGCTATGGGTCTGAAGCACTGATATGCTAGTACATTTGATTGTGACCTATTCTAATTTTGTACCTGAACTTTTTTTTAGAAAGGTTTGTACGTCAACTTAATGTGCTAGCAGAACTTATTGTGTTGTGTGTCTGTTTTCTTTGCACAACATTCAAGATATTTCCCTGTCATTTTTAAAGACGATGAACCATTATGTACGACTTCGTTGGTTTCAACATAGCCCTTCCCGTAGCGATCCACTGCTTCCATCCTGATTGTGCCGCCTGCGTGAAATTTTTGTATGCAAGTTCAGTGTGCTATGATGTTCTATATGATTGTGTCAACTATATAAGTTTTTACTGAGCATCAGCAATGCATATAGCTGAAAGATGTATTGACGAGCATCGACCGATGGGTCTCTCTCTCTCTCTCGCTCTCGCTCTCTCTTCTCTCTCTCTCTCACACACACACACACGCACGCACACACACACACACGCACACACACACGCGCACACGCACGAGTGGGACCTGTTGAATTATTTATTTGCTCATGACAACTTTTAATTAGGTTCCACTGTAATCTAACTTTTTTCTTAAGTTAGTAATTGAGCTCAGTGACTTCAGAAAGTTGTATAGAAGCCTTGTTTGGGCCTTTCCAGTGTCGCTGAATGTGGGCTGAGTAACCATGTTAGGTTGTACTGTACTACGCAGGCCTTTTTTTCAACATCAGCAATGCAACTGGGCCGACAGTTGTACACAATATCCGGGCCAACTTGTTATCCGCCCCGCTGGGCTGCAAAGTTTCCTAGGAGGTATGCATTAGGCTTAACAAGAAAATGGACTTTAAGAAATAATAAATGGGACGTAATTATAATAACTAGGCAATTACTATGCACCAAACACGTAATTAGTTTGAAAAATATATTATTTTTGGGATTTGGAAATTTTAATTTCATTACTTGTTACGCGCGCAATATTTCGTTGGATTTTAACGTAATACAACTTTATTTTCAAAATTATATTTAACCTGACTAGAAATTTCGGATAAAAATATTTCAGATCCCATCAAAATGTGGGAATTTTTTTTTAATTCTGTTTTGAGCGGTTGTTTGAAATTATTAATTGTTGTCCTAGCTAGAAGTTGGGTTGTACTTTTAACAAACTGTAAATGGGCTGTAGTAAATTCCATTAGAATCAAAAAATGGGTTGTATATTCTTACAAATCGCAAATGGGCTATATGTTCTCTGCCAAATCCGAGTTGTGGGCCTACTAAGTTGACGTGTACCAAGGGCTTTTTCAACTTAGTCAATATAAACGATTCTAGCTGCAGTGATCGTACGATGTCCATCCAATGGCCGTAGTGCTTCTTCAACCTCTGGTCTTCTTGCTCCAGCTGCCCAAAGCAGCGCCGGTCATGTCGCGTGCTCCTGCCTCCCGTGGCCGGTTGTGATGCCGCGGAGGTCTCGCCGCCCCGTACTACTCCCACCGCTGGCCAGGCCATCCCTCTACTCACCCACACCCCCTGTTATTCTGCGGTGACGGTAGCCTCACACCGCAGCCGAACCAGTGAACCCTCGTACTCCTCTCCGCACGGGCTTCCACTGCTGCGTCTTCCCGGCTCCGCATCGTCCCCTTCCTAGGCCTCGCCGTCTTCCAGACCACCGCCCTGGTGCTCTCGGCGTGGCGTGGTCAACGTGGTCAACGACCGACTTCCATCGGAAGAGTACTGTACGTGGAGAGGCTGACAGCTGGGTCCAGGAGGCCGCAAGGAAGTGCCTCCTTATTACACGCAAAATAATTATTCCTCCACCTGACAAAAGGGACCCACCAGATGGGCCACCTTATTTCGCGAAAAAAATGTTTCCCCCCTGACTGCTTGGACCCACCGGACGGGCCACTGTATTTCGTGAAAAAAAACGTTCCCCCGGCTGTTAGCTCGGACCCACCGAAAGTGCCTCCTTATTACGCACAAAAAAATGAATACCCCCCCTGCTAGCTAGGACCCTCCTTAGCGGGAGCCTGACTTGTGGGCCTACTAAGTTGACGGGGATGGAGGGCTTTCTCAACTTAGTCAAAATGAACGATTCTAGCTCTAGTGATCGTACGATGTCCATCCAACGGCCGTAGTGCTTCTTCAACCTTAGGTCTTCTTGCTCCAGCCGCCCAAAGCAGCGCCGGTCGTGCCGCATGCTCCTGCCTCCCGTGGCCGGCTGTGCTGCCGCGGAGGCCTCACCGCCCCCTACTATTCCCACTGCTGGCCAGGCCCTGCAGCGACAGCAGCCTCACACCGCAGCCGAACCAGTGAACCCTCATACTCCTCTCTGCGCGGGCTTCCACTGCCGCATTTTCCCCGGCTCCCCGTTGTCCCCTACCTACGCCTCGCCATCCTCCACCGCCGTGGTGCTCTCGGCACGGCGTGGTCAACATGGTCAAGGAATGACTTCCATCAGACGTGGACTGTACGTGGAGAGGCTGGCAGCTGGGTCCACGGCCGCAGCAAGGAAGTGCCTCCTTATTATGCGGAAAATAATGATTCCTCCACCTGACAGCTGGGACCCACTGGACGGGCCACTGCATTTTGCAACAAAACGTTTCCCCCTGACTGCTGAGACCCACAAGCTACATCTTCGCACGCAAGGAAGTGCGTCCGGGCAAAAAACAAAACGATTCGCCCCCCTGACCGCTAGGACCCACCAGCGACACCTTCGCACGCAAGGAAGTGCGTCCGGGCAAAAAACGATTCGCCCCCCTGACTGCTGGGACCCACCAGCTACATCTTCGCATGCAAGGAAGTGCGTCCGGGCAAAAAAAATGATTCCCCCCCTGACTGCTGCGACCCACCAGCTACATCTTCACACGCAAGGAAGTGCCTAACAGTCGGGACCCACCTGGTCGAAGCGTATGTAGCATTGTCATTCTGGTTGCGAACGTGTACGTACATATATACTGGTGGATATAGAGGCGCGCACGTGTCGTAGTAGAGGCACCCACGTAGTATGTACACGTACGTACAGCGGCGAGGGTGCAAGAAAGAAAATACGGCCACATACGTACATATGGGCAGCGTCTCGAACGCCTACTCGCGCATACGTACATGGCTGGGTCGGAACGGAGAAACAGCATCGTCATCGTGTTCATGGGGAGGCAACGGAATGCGTCGTGTTCATGGGGAGGCAACAGAATGTGTCGTGTTCATCAGGCGGCAACAAAACTCGTGGTTGCCAACCGGCTGGGTCGGAATGGAATGCATGGTCGTGTTCATCGGGAGGGCTTGGACGGTACATGCGATGGAAACGAGGCCGAGCGTACCGCACAACGGAGGAAACGGACCTCCTACATTCAGAACAGGGTCCTGTTGATCGGGAGGGGTGTGGCGTACCGCAAAACAGAGGAAACGTACCTCCTATGGTCGAAACGGGGGTCCTGTTGATCGGGAGGGATGTGGCGTACCGCAAAACGGACGAAACGAACCTCCTACGGTCAAAACGGGGGTCTTGTTGATCGGGAGGGGTGTGGCTGTCATGCCCAATATGCGATACTATCCTAAAGAGACTCGAAGGTCCCACCAAGGATAGAACCGCATATTGAAACACTTTTGCAAGGTGGATATCATTACATCAACATTACATAATAGACGGATACATACACGAGGCATACAATGCCACACGAATACAACAACATATCATACATAAGATCAACATCCGACTATGAATGAAACACAAACAGAAACTCAAACGAAATCCACCCTGCTAGCCCAGGCTGCCGAACTGGAACCTATCCCCTGATCGAAAAAGAAGCAGAAGGCGAACTCCAAAGTAAGAAAACATCGCTCTCGCGTCATGATCATCGCAAAACCTGTACCTGCAACTGTTTTTCTAGTAATCTGTGAGCCACGAGGACTCAGCAATCCCATTACCATGGGTATCAAGACTAGCAAAGCTTAATGGGAAAGGAAGGGGTAAAGTGGTGAGGTTGCAGCAGCGACTAAGCATATATGGTGGCTACCATACGCAAATAAGAGCGAGAAGAGAAGCAAAGGAACGGTCGTCAACTAGTAATGATCAAGAAGTGATCCTGAACTCCTACTTATGTCAAACATAACCCAAAAACCATGTTCACTTCCCAGACTCCGCCGAAAAGAGACCATCACGGCTACACACGCGGTTGATACGTTTTAATTCGGATCTGGTGTCAATTTATCTACAACCGAACATTAACAAATTCCCATCTGCCTATAACCACAGGCACGGCTTTCGAAAGATTATACCCTGCAGGGGTGTCCCAACTTAGCCCATGATAAGCTCTCGCAATCAACGAAGGATATACCTTCTCCCAGGAAGACCCGATCAGACTCGGAATCCCGGTTTACAAGACATTTCGACAATGGTAAAACAAGACCAGCAAAGCCGCCCGATGTGCCGACAAATCCCGATAGGAGTCGCACGTACCTCCTTCTCAGGGCACACCGGATAAGTCAAGCTATGAGTAAAACCAGACCTCGAGTTTCCCCGAGGTGGCCCCGCAGGCTGCTCATTTCGGACAAACACTCGAAGGAGCACTGGCCCGGGGGGGTTAAAATAAAGATGACCCTCGGGCTCCGGAAACCCAAGGGAAAAAGGGCTAGGTGAGGCAAATGGTAAAACCAAGGTTGGGCCTTGCTGGAGGAGTTTTATTCAAAGCGAACTATCAAGGGGGTCCCATAAATCACCCAACCGCGTAAGGAATGCAAAATCCGGGAACATAACACCAGTATGACGGAAACTAGGGCAGCAAGAGTGGACAAAACACTAGGCATAAGGCCGAGTCTTCCACCCTTTACCAAGTATATAGATGCATTAATAATATAAGAGATATTGTGATATCCCAACAAAATCCTGTCCACCATGGAGCGATCTTCAACTTCACCTGCAACTAACAACGCTATAAGAGGGGCTGAGCAAAGCGGTAACATAGCCAAGCAATGGTTTGCTAGGAAGGGTGAAAAGGTTAGAGGCTGAGATGGCAAATTGGGAGGCTTGAAGAGCAAATGATAGGTCGCGCAGCAAAGCGATAGAACGAAGCAACTAGCATAGCAATGATAGTAGTGAAATCCAGGTAGCGGTCATCTTGCCTGAAATCCCGCAAGGAAGAAGAACGAGTCCATGAAGAAGACGAACGGATGAAGTCAAATGAATCCTCACAAACGCAATGTTACCGGAACTAAGAAGCAACACCGGAAAGAAACAAACAACATGGTAAATGCACAAGCATAAACATGGCATGATGCACAAACAAGTATGATGCATGTCCGGTTTAATGAGGCATGGCATGGCAAGTGCAACAAACAATACCACAAGTTAAGTGGAGATCAATATGCAACGAGTTGCATATTGATGAAACACCACATTAATTATTTAGTTCTCTCTCGGTATAAGCTACTCAACAATATTAAATGTAGTTAAACATGGCAAGAGGTGAGGCATAATAAAACTACCTATCTACGCAAGTTTAAATGAGGCCGGAACAACAAACAACAATTCTGGAAAATCCCCATGAGCATAATATGAATTTGGTTCTGTTCTGCCCTAAATCGTATTTTAGAGTTGTTAAACAGCAAAATAAAGTGCACCATGTGAAACTAGGCATTTTTCCACCCCATTTACATATAAAGTTTATTAAATTTGGAGCTACGGTTAAATAGTTATGGAATAAATCATTTTAACATGGCATTTGAGCAAATTTAAACAAACAACATTTTAAACATTTTAAACATGGATGAAAGCAGCATATTATGAAACTAGATGAAATTCTAAGCATTTTACATATATAAATTATTTACATATGATGCATATTTTGTGAGTTATTAAATGCATGAACAACAGGGGGTTTTCTGTAAAACTGTAATTCACTGGATAATTAGACAAAATCGCCGGACTGGAATAAAAACCTAAACAGGCCGAAACTGACTGGAGCAGGCCCAACAGAAAAAAAGGACGCACTGGGGGCCTCACCCATGGGCTTCGGCCCGTTGGTGGAGGAGGCTGGCGGACAGGCCGGCTAGGCGCGACTAGGCCTGGCTGCAACTGGGCCACGGGAGGATCTGGAGGCGCGCCGGCCCAGGAGTGGTCAACGAGCGTGGTTCCTTCGATGCAAGGAAGCAGGGGATCGAGCTCGTGCTCGATAGAAGGCAGCGACGGTGCAGGGGACAGCAACGACGGCGTGGGACTTGAAGGGGAGCGACAGCGGGCTGCAGGGAAGGCTGACGAGGTGGAGATGGGGCGGATCCGGCTGGCCGGCGCCGGATCTGGGCAACGACGGTGCAGGCGGAGCTCAAGGGTGGCATCAGTTCCCTGTGGAAGAAAAACAAGGAGGGAGCAGATTCAGAGAGAAGAGAGGAGCTGGGGGTGCGCGTGGCGGAGTAGCTTACCGGCGGCTTGGCGAGGAAACAGGAGGTGGATGGAGGAGCGAGAAACGGCGAAGAGGAGGCCGGTTCGGGGCGATGCAGACAACAGCGTGGGGCGGTTGCAGCGGCTGCATCTGCCGCTCGTTGCAGAGGAGATGCGGCGCGGCGAGGGACTTGCAGCAGTGGGTGCAGCGGAGGAGGCCAGGACGGTGAGGTCCGGCGAGGAGGCGGAGTTCCTTCGGCGGGCTCAAGAACTTGAGGCGCTCGGGTGCCATGGCTGCTCCAACTCCCTGTTGAGACAGAGAGAGAGCATTATGAGAGAGAAGAGAGAAACGGGAGAGGAAACGAGGGGAAGTAAGAGAGGGACACAGAGGACGCAGGGGAGGCGCTCATCTGCTGGGTGCTCCGGCGACGATCGAGGAGCTCGGGAGTCGGGGATGCGGCAGATCGAGCTGGCAGAGGAAGGAGAAGGTGCTCGGCTGCCGTGATTTGGTTGGGTGGCGCTGGAATTGAAGGAGGAGGAGGCGCGATTAGTCTCGGGTGGAACTAGATCAGGAGGATCCCGAGGGAGAGAAGGCAGGTAGGTGGCTGGTTGGCTCGGTGTTGAAACCAAGGGAGAGAGTGGCGGCGGCTAGGAGGAAGGGGATGGGACAGAGAGCCTAGGTTTTAGGGAATAGACTGATTATATAGCGAGTGGTTAGGTTATGGTCCCTCCGATTAGATCTGACGGTCGAGAAAAATAGGCTAGGGAGTCCAATAAATAAAATGAAGATGTTTTATAGATGTTAGGGGATGATCCGAATCCAACAGTCATGACCGAGCGGGTCAGGTTCGGGAAAGGTTTCAGACGCGCGCGCGAGGGGGTTGGTGGCAGAGCAGAGAGGGTCAAACGGCCAAGCAACAACAGAATGGTCGGTCTGAGAAAGGTTAATAGAGATGAGGAAGAAGCGGCAACTAACAACGGATGCACATTTTATGAAAACATGCAGATGCAATGTGCATGATGCTATGAGATGAAATGCGAGACATGAACAAAATGCAAAACAAAAGACAAAAACCCAACCACGAAGGAAAAATCAAAACACATCTCCGGAAAAGGCAAGAGTTGGAGTTATGAATATGGAAAATTATATCCGGGGTGTTACAACACTCCACCACTATGAGAGGATCTCGTCCCGAGATCTAGGATGGCGCCGGAGGGAAAAGGAAGAGGAAGATAAGAGGTAAAACTAAGTTGCTTCTTTGACGAATGAGTGAAATCACGAACCTTGAGAGGTCTACAATTTAAAAGAAAGAGTACAACAGAGATGAACGAGATTGCAAACAATCCGTTAGAAAAGAGGAATAAGGAACATTAGGAGAACTTGAAGGTTGCAAAGACATGAATCAAGAGTTTAAAGGACAAGATAGAGTTCGAAACCACTCCGGTTAAAACAAGATGAGAGAGGAAGAATTCGGGCAGCACTCTGGTTGAACATGGAAAGAATAGAACATGAACTCGAGAAGAATGGAAGATACATGATGAAATCAACAACACACTCCCTCCGGAACTATTGAAAGAATGGCACAATGGGTAAGAAGGATTTCAGACAGCGCTCAGGTTGAAAATAGAGGCAAAACTTGACAAGCTGAAAGAACTTGAATGAGAACACAACACTCCAGTTAAATGGATAAGCATGAAAAGAACATGATCCTCACAAAACAAGGTGATGGGTGAAGAGCACAACATCACAATGCCTCCGTAACGAAAGAATAGAAGCTAGACCGTTGGGATAAAGGGACGGAGAAGAAAATGACAACTTCTACCACAAATGAGCTTGGAAAGCATCCTTGCAAAGAAGAATTGAACGGACTTGTTGCAAAATCAACAACGAAAAGCACAAGCTTGTTGTGGGCTTATGGCAAACATCTCGAGACTGTGAGGTGACAACCGGCCACTAATGGAAACCATTGATTTGATTGAGAGCACCAAAGAGATGAAAAACTTCTTCACCGAGAGGATAGGAGAAAACTTGGATCGTTGATAAGCACCACAATAGCAACATTCCTTAGGGAAGGCTTTCGGTGAAATATAGCCCAAGATAATTCCAATGGAGAGATTGATGGATTTAAAATACCTCATTCTTGACAACATATGAATCCTGAAACATGAAGGAAATTGTCAAGAGTGACATAACACCACCACAAAATATAAGGTAGAAAGAATTGCACTTTGGAAATGAAAAAGAAGAATACTTGAACTCCTCCAACAAGAATCTTGAAGAACTCTTCGAGAATGAATTAAATCCTTGATGAACCCCCATGAGGAGCCTCTTGGAAGATCTCCGGAAAAGAAAATGATTATGAAGAAGAATTGGAGGTTGAAGAGAACCAGAATTGAAGCCTTGCAATGATTTAGATGGAGCTACAAAATGAGTAAACTTTGAACTCCGGACAAGAAAGATGAATAACTTGAAACCGAGAATTACTTCCTGATGAACAAACTCCGAAGGAAGGAATTAATCACTTGGATGAAACAAGAATAAGAATTATGTCATGCGTATCCTTCAGCAATTTAAATTGATGACAAACATTGGATTTGGCATACTACTTATTCTCATAGAAAGGATTAAGAGAGATATAGCGTAAACTTCAAAATGTATTGATGGAACCACCGATGGGGTTTGGAAACAACGAATATTTGATATGATAACGAAGGAAGTGAAATCTTGAACGAACCACCGTAAGAATTGAGAATGAAAGTAGCAAAGGCACAATTCACCGGGAAGAATTGGAAAACGAATGAAGATACTTGAGGGGATTTAGATACAAGTGAACGAAGAGATCATGAGCTTATTAGAGAATACTTGAATGATGCATCGGTTAGATTTGAAGAACAAGAGTTGAAGGTTGAGAATGAGTAATATTCAGAAATGATGGCATTCGGATTATCAAGAAAGGAAGCAACTCCTGAAATGCATCGGATGGTTGAAAATAATTCTCACAATCGAAAACAATTATGACAGGATGACATAAGCTAGAACTATGAATCTTCGAGAGAAGGGACAAGATTTAGAGGAAAAACTCTTCTTCAATCTTGAACTGACGACAAGAAACACCACCAAAATTACTGAGATACTCCGGGAGAATAAAAAGCAAAGAGGTTGAGCCAACAATGAAAAGAATTTGAATGTGATCTTGGACAAGGCATATGACTGATGAAATTCATACTTACGTCAAACTTCGAAAAGGATTTGAGAATAACTCCGGAAAAATTAGGAGTGTCAGGTAAGATCCTGGAAAAAGACCTGTGGGTTAGGGCCCACTCAAAAGAAACATTGTTGAAGGATTGCTTGAAAAGGAGATTGCACCGATTGAATTAAATGGCTTGAATGAGGTAACAACCTCGAAATAGTTAGAATTGATGCGGAGTGGAAACACGAATCTTCTGAGATATCTTGAGCACTCCGGATAAGAATAGAGAGAGGTGAACAATTAAGAGGTGCACCGACATGGAAAAACATTTGAAACGAGGAAAGGGATATGATTAACATCGAAAGCTTGAATTAGATCCACCGGAAAAGAATACGAGAATGAAGAATGATGAACTTGAAACTGTTGAGCATCTTCATGGGAAATCACCGGATAAGAACATTGATGGAGAAGAATGGAGATTCTTCCCATCAATAAAATGGACACCCGATTAAGAAATCTGAGTCCTTGAAGAAAAGGGTGGGAGGGCGGGGAAAACAAAGACAACTTGGAATGGATGAAACAAACACCGGTGAGAAAACTTAGAGTTGATCTTGCGGATGTTGAAAAGATCTGATCCACTTGAAGAGAAGCACGCCGGTTGGAAAAGAATTAACATGAAAATCTTGATAATCAAAAGGAATAGTACTCCCATAGAAATATGAGAACACCGCTTGAAAGGTATGGAATCAACACTTGACTTTGAAGCAACTCGAATACCACAACTCCAAAACAAAACAAAGGATTGGCTTGCAGAATAAGCCGGAACAAACATATGATAGAGATTTGCCCAATCCCATATCATGCATCTGTCGGAAAGATATTCTAGGAGCTACTTGAATTCCCACCTATAATCTCCCGAAACTTTCTGGTTATGCAATCTGGTGTTGGGGATACAGGGGAAGCAATATATCTCACCCAAACTAACAATCCCTACATCCAGCTGTATCCATCCGTCAACACATAACCAAGAAAACTCCGGAAATCGTGTACCTCAACCTTCGAAAAGCATCCATTATACGAGTTATGGCAATACTCTCGAACTCCCACCCCAGTACTGGGTGGCGTCGAGGTTATCTCACCAACAACTGCATAAAAGAGATTTTCGATGTCGGCAAAACTCAGGTATTCCAGAACTGCAACGATAAAATTGTGACGACAACACCTCGGAGCTCAACTCCCCGGGTCACTGCCACATAAAAGACAGGAGGCACCAAGAACAATGTTCTCGTCACAGAACCATCAGAACGATTCTAAGATACCCGCGTGATCCTAATTTTTTTAGTGAAATTTGAGGAGAGGAAAGGCAAAACATCTACATCAGGAGTCCTCACCAGATCGACGAAGGGGGCTAAGGAGTAAAAAAATTTCCTACTCTCCGATATATATAATCCTAAGACTCAAAATAGTTTTCTTCTAGACTCAACAACGACTAACAATCAAGGGGGCTCCTATGGTTGGTCGAGGCTCTGATACCAACTTGTCACGCCCAATATGCGATACTATCCTAAAGAGACTCGAAGGTCCCACCAAGGATAGAACCGCATATTGAAACACTTTTGCAAGGTGGATACCATTACATCAACATTACATAATAGATGGGGATACATATACGAGGCATACAATGCCACATGAATACAACAACACATCATACATAAGATCAACATCCGACTACAGATGAAACACAAACAGAAACTCAAACGACATCCACCCTGCTAGCCCAGGCTGCCGACCTGGAACCCATCCCCTGATCGAAGAAGAAGCAGAAGACGAACTCCAAAGTAAGCAAACATCGCTCTCGCGTCATGATCATCGCAAAACCTGTACCTGCAACTGTTGTTGTAGTAATCCGTGAGCCACGAATACTCAGCAATCCCATTACCATGGGTATCAGGACTAGCAAAGCTTAATGGGAAAGGAAGGGGTAAAGTGGTGAGGTTGCAGCATCGACTAAGCATATATGGTGGCTACCATACGCAAATAAGAGCGAGAAGAGAAGCAAAGGAACGGTCGTCAACTAGTAATGATCAAGAAGTGATCATGAACTCCTACTTACGTCAAACATAACCCAAAAACCGTGTTCACTTCCCGGACTCCGCCGAAAAGAGACCATCACGGCTACACAGGCGGTTGATGCGTTTTAATTTGGATCTGGTGTCAAGTTATCTACAACCGGACATTAACAAATTCCCATCTGCCTATAACTGCAGGCACGGCTTTCGAAAGATTATACCTTGCAGGGGTGTCCCAACTTAGCCCATGATAAGCTCTCACGATCAACGAAGGATATACCTTCTCCCAGGAAGACCCGATCTGACTCGGAATCCCGGTTTACAAGACATTTCGACAAGGGTAAAACAAGACCAGCAAAGCCGCCCGATGTGCCGACAAATCCTGATAGGAGTCGCACGTACCTCGTCCTCAGGGCACACCGGATAAGTCAAGCTACGAGTAAAACCAGACCTCGAGTTTCCCCGAGGTGGCCCCGCAGGCTGCTCATTTCGGACCAACACTCGAAGGAGCACTGGCCCGGGGGGGTTAAAATACAGATGACCCTCGGGCTCCAGAAACCCAAGGGAAAAAGGGCTAGGTGAGGCAAATGGTAAAACCAAGGTTGGGCCTTGCTGGAGGAGTTTTATTCAAAGCAAACTGTCAAGGGGGTCCCATAAATCACCCAACCGCGTAAGGAACGCAAAATCCGGGAACATAACACCGGTATGACGGAAACTAGGGCGGCAAGAGTGGAACAAAACACCAGGCATAAGGCCGACTCTTCCACCCTTTACCAAGTATATAGATGCATTAATAATATAATAGATATTGTGATATCCCAACAAAATCCTGTCCACCATGGAGCGATCTTCAACTTCACCTGCACCTAACAACGCTATAAGAGGGGCTGAGCAAAGCGGTAACATAGCCAAGCAATGGTTTGCTAGGAAGGGTGAAAAGGTTAGAGGCTGACATGGCAAATTAGGAGGCTTGAAGAGAAAATGATAGGTCGTGCAGCAAAGCGATAGAACAGCAACTAGCATAGCAATGATAGTAGTGAAATCCAGGGTAGCGGTCATCTTGCCTGAAATCCCGCAAGGAAGAAGAACGAGTCCATGAAGAAGACGAACGGATGAAGTCGAACGAATCCTCACAAATGCAACGTTATCGGAACTAAGAAGCAACACCAGAAAGAAACAAACAACATGGTAAATGCACAAGCATAAACATGGCATGATGCACAAACAACTATGATGCATGTCCGGTTTAATGAGGCATGGCATGGCAAGTGCAACAAACAATACCACAAGTTAAGTGGAGATCAATATGCAACGAGTTGCATATTGACGAAACACCACAATAATTATTTAGTTCTCTCTCGGTATAAGCTACTCAACAATATTAAATGTAGTTAAACATGGCAAGAGGTGAGGCATAATAAAACTACCTATCTACGCAAGTTTAAATGAGGCCGGAACAACAAATAACAATTCTGGAAAATCCCCATGAGCATAATATGAATTTGGTTCTGTTCTGTCCTAAATCGTATTTTAGAGTTGTTAAACAGCAAAATAAAGTGCACCATGTGAAACTAGGCATTTTTCCACCCCATTTACATATAAAATTTATTAAATTTGGAGCTACGGTTAAATAGTTATGGAATAAATCATTTTAACATGGCATTTGAGCAAATTTAAACAAACAGCATTTTAAACATTTTAAACATGGATGAAAGCAGCATATTATGAAACTAGATGAAATTCTAAGCATTTTACATATATAAATTATTTACATATGATGCATATTTTGTGAGTTATTAAATGCATGAACAACAGGGGGTTTTCTGTAAAACTATAATACACTGGATAATTAGACAAAATCGCCGGACTGGAATAAAAACCTAAACAGGCCGAAACTGACTGGAGCACGCCCAACAGAAAGAAAAAAAGGAGGCGCTGGGGGCCTCACCCATGGGCTTCGGCCCGTTGGTGGAGGAGGCTGGCGGACAGGCCGGCTAGGCGCGACTGGGCCTGGTTGCAACTGGGCCACGGGAGGATCTGGAGGCGCGCCAGCCCAGGAGTGGTCAACGAGCCTGGTTCCTTCGATGCAAGGAAGCAGGGGATTGAGCTCGTGCTCGACAGAAGGCAGCGACGGTGCAGGGGACAGCAACGACGGCGTGGGACTTGAAGGGGAGCGACAGCGGGCTGCAGGGAAGGCCGGCAGTGTGGAAACGGGGCGGATCCGGCTGGCCGCCGCCGGATCTGGGCAACGACGGTGCGGGCGGAGCTCAAGGGCAGCATCGGTTCCCCGTGGAAGAAAACAGGGAGGGAGCACATTTAGAGAGAAGAGAGGAGCTGGGGGTGCGCGCGGCGGAGGAGCTCACCGGCGGCTTGGCGAGGAAACGGGAGGTGGCCGGAGGAGCGGGAAATGGCGAAGAGGAGGCCGGTTCAGGGCGATGCAGACAACAGCATGGGGCGGTTGCAGCGGCTGCATCTGCCGCTCGTTGCAGAGGAGATGCGGCGCGGCGAGGGACTTGCAGCAGTGGGTGCGGCGGAGGAGGCCAGGACGGTGAGGTCCGGCGAGGAGGCGGAGTTCCTTTGGCGGGCTGAAGAACTTGAGGCGCTCGGGTGCCATGGTCGCTCCAACTCCCTGTTGAGATAGAGAGAGAGCATTGTGATAGAGAAGAGAGAAACAGGAGAGGAAACGAGGGGAAGGAAGAGAAGGACACAGAGGACGCAGGGGAGGCACTCATGTGCTAGGTGCCCTGGCGACGATCGAGGAGCTCGGGAGTCGGGGATGCGGCAGATCGAGCTGGTAGAGGAAGGAGAAGGCGCTCGGCTGCCGTGATTTGGTTGGGTGGCGCTGAAATTGAAGGAGGAGGAGGCGAGATTAGTCTCGGGTGGAACTGGATCAGGAGGATCCCGAGGGAGAGAAGGCAGGTAGGTGGCTGGTTGGCTCGGTGTTGAAACCAAGGGAGAGAGTGGCGGCGGCTAGGAGGAAGGGGATGGGACAGACAGCCTAGGTTTTAGGGATTAGACTGATTATATAGCGAGTGGTTAGGTTATGGTCCCTCCGATTAGATCCGATGGACGAGAAAAATAGGCTAGGGAGTCCAATAAATAAAATGAAGATGTTTTATAGATATTAGGGGATGATCCGGATCCAACGGTCATGACCGAGCGGGTCGGGTTCGGGAAAGGTTTCGGACGCGCGCGCGAGGGGGTTGGTGGCTGAGCAGAGAGGGTCAAACAGTCGGGCAACAACAGAATGGTCGGTCTGAGAAAGGTCAATAGAGATGAGGAAGAAGCGGCAACTAACAACGGATGCACATTTTATGAAAACATGCAGATGCAATGCGCATGATGCTATGAGATGAAATGCGAGACATGAACAAATGCAAAACAAAAGACAAAAACCCAACCACGAAGGAAAAATCAAAACACATCTCCGGAAAAGGCAAGAGTTGGAGTTACGAATATGGAAAATTGTATCCTGGGCGTTACAGTGGCGTACCGCAAAACAGACAAAACGGACTTGTGTTGGAGCGCTACGGTCGAAACGTGGGTCCTATTCATCGGGAGGGGTGTGGCGTACCACAAAACGGGACTCCACGGGATACTGTTCGTCTCCACCGTCGACCTCCTCCGGCCTCCACGGGCTACCGTCGACCTCCTCCAGCCTCCACGGGCTCCTGTTCATCCAGCCTCCACCGCGCGCTACTCCACTGGCTACTGTTGAACCACCCCTCCACTATCTACTGTTCATCCAGCCCTCCACACCATGGGGTCATGTTCAACCACCCCTCCATGGCCACCCCTCCACCGTCTAGTTCATCGAGCCCTCCACACCACGGGGTCCTGTTCATCCAGAGGCAACACCATCGCTCACTGTTCATCCAATCCGCCCCCGCAACGTTCACTGTTCTTCCAATCGATCGGCTTCAGTTAGCAGCAGTAGCGAAGCAATCGCTCGATCAGGTTCAGTTAACAGCCATTGATCGATTGCTTAGGTTCAGTAACGCGTAGCCTGCAGTGTAATCGCTCGGGTTCAGTTAGAGCCAACGCCTCGCACACACGCGTGTACCTGTACGAGAGAAATGCGCATCGCTGGGCCCCCGACCACCCACCGTAACCGGCAAATCCCCGAAATTTTCCTCCAGTGGTTCTAAGTCTGATAGTAGAATGTGGGGTAGGTATGGAGAGGCAAGATCCTAGCTATGGACTAGTTGTACACACGAGTCTTTAATGAGTTCAGGCCCTTCTCTGAGGATGTAAAAGCCCTACGTCTCAGAGCCCGGAGGCGGTCGACTGGTTTATGTGCATATGAGTTACAGGGGTGCGAACCCTTCTACCAGTGGAGGGGGGTGGCTTATATAGAGGAAGCCAGGACCCCGGCCAACCCACGTAGCAGAGGGTTAAAGTACATTAAGGCCGGTCCTTACTGGTAACGCCCTACATAAAGTGTCATCATGACCATTAAGACTACTTAATTACAGACCGTTTGGATACAGAGTAGATCCTGAACCCCTGATGGTCGAGTGAGTCTTCATGGTCGAGTGTCTTTAGGTTCGTCGAGTGTCTTCTAGCCGGTCGAGTGGAGTCTCTCTTGGTCGAATGGAAGGTAGCTTCGTCTAAGGATGTCCTTGGGTATGGTATCCTAGATAGTTCCATGACCCTACCCTAGGTACATAACATCATCACCGTCAGCAATTGTGAGGCGGCTACTGCAGTTCAGTTTGTCAAGAAGCCGATTTTCCGCTTTGGATATCCTCATAGTATCATCACTAATAATGGAACAATTTTTTTCTAAAGGAGCTATGAAAGAGTTTTGTCAATGAGAGCACATCCGGCTTGATGTTTCATCAGTTGCACAACCTTAGTCTAATGGTCAGGCATAACGCTAACCAGGAGATCTTGAGAGGAACCAAGCCCCGGCTTATGGTTCCTTTAAAGAGGACACCGGGTTGTTGGACGGAAGAGCTTCATATGGTTCTTTGGAGCATTAGGGTCACCCCAATAGATCAACGGGTTATACACCCTTCTTCATGGTTTATGGTGCTGAAGTGGTTCTCCCAAGCGATATTTGTCATGACTCGCCTAGAGTGGCGGCTTATGTGGAGGCTGACAATGAGATGAGACATCAACTTGTGGCGGCTCATTCATCAATATACCAGCAAGACCTACGTCGCAATCACAGCCGTAGGTTTCGAAGCGGGACCTTTCAGGAGGGCAACATAGTGCTCCGTTTGATTCAAGACCAGACAGGGATGCATAAGCTTTCACCTCCTTGGGAAGGGCCTTTTGTGGTCAGCAAAAATCTCAACAACAGGTCATATTATCTCATTTACATATGTGAGAGCAAGGATTCACGAACGTCTGAGGAAGAGACCCGACTGCCTTGGAACATTGCTCATCTTTGGCCTTACTGCACTTGAGTCATTGGCTCTCATCATTGTATATACCTTCATTGATGTATGTATCTTTTATGATCAAACATAATAAAGACGACATCCCCAAATTTCAGGGCCTCTGTCATTTCATCTCACATTTTCGATGCACATGTCTTTATGGGTTGATCATAAGGTCATTTGGGGGCTTCCTACTCAATGAGCATAGCTATTCTTACCCTCTTGATTGGCTTCCATGCCATATTATAGGTCACTTTGGGGCTTCCGGCTGAATGAGCATAGCGATTCTGTCGGCAGTCTGGATACGGGGGTACCCAGACTTGCTTGCCTGCGGCCCATAGTGTGGCTCCATCAACGTCCTGGTACGGCCCAGCTTCAGCATCAACAACTCAAGACCCTCACGAGGGGCCAAGCCTCGTGAGGCGGACAACACCAAGACCTCCAAGGGGATCGGCCTCCTCGGGCTGGCTCCCAAGGAGCGGAGATTTCTAGGCAAGGTGCACCTCATGAGGCTCAGCTGACATGAGCCATGACGAACAAGTCTAGGCGGGCGCCAGCGGCCGCAGAATACCAGTTTCCTCTTTGGTGCAAAGGAGGCAAGCGCTAGGCGCAGAGTCCCGAGGAATCAGCCAAAGGTTTCCATTCTGGTGCAACAAGACCAAGACCGCCAGGATGGCAGGACGGAGGTCATCACCGAGGCCATTGCAGTGTTACGACCAGGGGATTTTGCAGGCGAAGACCACTTTAGTCTCGATAGAATGTACTTCTTGTCCCCCTTCAAATCTGGCCGTTGTGGGATCCCTTCCCGCCAACATTTGGGAAGGGGACCAAGGCCACTGTAGATAGGACTTAGCCACCACCATAGAAGGGGAGGACAAAAGGAGGCGGGACGGATCAAATCCATTCCTCCCTCACCACCTCACCAGCTCACTAGAGCTCAAGAACACCTCACCTCCTGAGGATGTTCATCCACTATACTAGTTCATCCTCAGCCCCTCAAGGCAATCCACCACAAAGATGGAGTAGGGTATACAACGCAAGGTGGCCCGAACCAGGATAAAATGTTGAGTCTCTCTGCCCCTTTGAGCTTGACGTGCTAGGCTGTGAGGATTGCGAGTAGGCAGGCTGGGTAAGTTGAGATCTCCACACACACCCCAGAGTTTGAACCTATCAAGGGTTTGCGGCACCCAATATCCAACATTTGGTGCACCAGGTAGGGGTGCATCGGATCTTCTCTTCTGTCGATCGATCCACCGCTACTCCGACGCCCCGAGAGCCCATGTTGAGCACTGGATTGTCCGGACCGCTTTGACAGCATCTGCCGATGAGGAAGATCTCCACTCCGCGTTGCTCTCAGCTCGTGCTCCACCTAGTGCTACCGGCCGCAAGAGGTGTGGGCCGCCGCCCCCTCTCGCGCCGCATCACAATCGCGCTGCCGCGTGGTCTTCAAGCTACGCCATGACGACAGCACCGTACACTCACCAGGAGCAGGCGAACATGTGATCCACAGTCATCGTGGCTTGAGAACTGCTGAGGTGCAGGCTGGCGGAAAGAGACCCATGACGTCCTGCTTGAGCAAGTTGCCGAGTTACTAGATGCAACATGTAGGAGCGCAGAAACCATTCTGCACCCTACCCATGTCACAAGCCATGGAGGGGGTGCGCGCTCATCCTCGCCACACCCGCGCACCCCCTCCCAGGGCCCCTGAAGAGCCTCTCGGCGTCGGCCTACCTCACAACGTGGCCCGCACTACTTCGACCATGCCACCCCGGGGCAGGGCGACCCCGAGCAACCTCCCTTGGGTCCGCATTGGGCACCATCCCTCGGTCATCAGGACCCGATGTCGACCGCGGGGGGCGGAAGCGCGAGGCAACCGGGAAGCGACTCAGGCGCGGCCAGCCCGGAAGCCTACGTGCCCGTCGCAATGGACCTGAGGTATGCGTCGGGAAAAGGCCCTAGCTGATACCCCATGCCAGGCTGGGCGCTGGAGGTACACGAAGCCTAGGCTTTTTGCGAGGTGCTGTAGAGATCCACCAACGCCTTCGACAACAACATCCACTGGGTACAGCTAGCGCCTCATGAGCATGCTTGCACTAACCATGGATCGTAGGTGAACCAGACCGCAGCCACCGCCAGGGCTCCCAGGGCGGCGGCCCAGCCGCAGGAGGGCGAAGGGCCTTGGGAGCGGCGTGGGGGAGCCCGGGGCCAAGGCCTCCCCCGTGCTGCACGGAGCACGGTGCTGCTCGGAGGTAGGTCCCCTGCCGAGGAAGGCGCCACCGAGCCGTTCCCCCCGACGGAGGGCCTACAGTTGCCGAGGGTGCCGCAAGCGTCCTGTCGGATTCAGAATTCTGGCAGACCCTCAAGGTTCGAACTCTGGGGTGCGCGCGGAGATCACACCTACTGCCTACCCGTGTCTTGTCGCCTCGCAAGGATCTAAACTACACGAAGAACAACACAAAGGACGCAAGGTTTATACTGGTTCGGGCCACCATTGTGGTGTAACACCCTACTCCAGTGTGTGGTGTGTGGATTGCCCCTGGGGCTGATGATGAATAGTACAAGGAAGAATAGCCTCACGAGGGTCTGTTCTTGGCTGGTGCAATAAACTGCTAGGGGGAGTTCAGTCGCTTCTCTCTCTCTCTCTCTCTCTTTGTCTCAGATGCGGATCCGATCCTCCTACCCTGAGGGTGGCTAGTCCTATTTATAGGCGGAGGCCCTGGGCCTCTTCCCAAATATTGAGCGGGAAGGGCGCCAACAATTGGCCATTTTGAAGGGGAACATCTAGTACACTTATCCTGACTAAAGTTGGTCCTCGCCTGCCAAAGACCCTGAGGATGACGCCGGCTTGAGCTCCACGATGACCTCCGTTCTGCCGTCCTGCTGGTCTTGGTCTTGTTGCACCGAAATGGTTGCCTTTGCTTGATACCCTCGCATGCGCTTGCCCCCTTTGCGCCAAAGAGGAAACAAGGACTCTACGGAGGCCGGTGCCCGCCTGGCGCCCGCCTGGCCTCGGTCGTCATGGCTTGCGTCACGGGCACCTCGTGAGGTACCCCGCCTTGATCTCTCCGCCTCCTCGCGAGCCAGCCTGACGAGGTCGTGCCTGAGGAAGCCTCCTGTCGTCCGCCCCGCGAGGCTTGGCCCCTCACGAGGGTCTTGAGCAAGTGTTTATGAAGATGGGCCGTACTGGGCCACTCCTTGAGCCACGCCGCAGGCCGCAGGCAGGCAAGTTTGGGTACCCCCGTTCCCAGAATGCCGACAGTAGCCCCCAGGCCCAAGGAGCGCTTGGACTTGGCTTAGCGGAGAAGCGAAGAGGCAAGTGAAAAGCGCCACGGGCCCTAATAGCCTACGGCCTTGGGCGCCGTGTGGCGATTGATTGGACGTGGGCGTCCTGGCTCCCCCACGACGCCTCGGCAACTGCACGAGTTGACAAGTCCCTGCATGCAAAACAGGTCATGATTACCTGTGATCGTGGAAGTCGACGGTTGGCCTTCCTCGGCTATATGTATGGAACGGCATGAGCCCTTCCAGTCCATCTCTTCCCACTATTCTTTGTCTTCCTCTTCGTCCTTGCTCCTCCCTACGCCAATGGCACCGATCCGTCGGTTCTCTGCCGAAGAGAAGGGGAAGGCCCCCCGAGAGAGTCTTGTCCCGCTTCCTCCGAAGAAACGGCTCGTCTCTTGCCTTGGGGAAGGGGGTGCTTGGCAGGAGGTGTCAAGGCCATGGTTCGAGCGGCCTCCGCCGGGATTCCCACTGCCCTTGTACGCCCGGATCGAGGGTCCTTATGGCGCTGGCGCCGAGCGGCACCGCCAGAGGCGCCGTCGCCGCCAGCGGATCACGACGGTGCGCATCGTTCCTCCAGGAGTTCACGCTGAGGGCTCTTCTCGCGAGCTCGTGCTTCACGCCGCCACGCCTCCTCAGTCTTGGATTCGCCTCCCTCCTTCCTTCGCCTTTGAGATCCCGTCGATGGGGCCTATCGAGCTTTGGCTGCAGTACACCTACGACCTAAGCGGAGGTCAAGGTCGTCGTTCCGGGCAGGGTCTACCTGACCCGTGGCTGGGGCGAGATCGCCCGGGTCTGCAGGATGGGTGGCGCCCTCGCCATCCACCTCGAGTACGATGGCGCCTCCCTGATGTTCTTCAAGGTCTTCGACACGGAGGGACACCGGCTGGAGTGCTGCCCTGAGAAAGGCGGCCGGGGCCCTGCGCGGTGAGGACTAGGCTCGTCAACCGCTTCCCCAGCAGCTCCTCAGGCAGCGGAGGTGTCGGAGGATCCAGCGACTCCGCCGAGTACCTCGCGACCCCGGAGACGAGCAACGACAGCTGCGAGCCCCCGAGCTTGCGTCTCTCTCGGAGCAGGGCGGGCTCGTCAGGCCGCCGTCGCCACTGATCTGTATGGGGTTGGCGTTGGTGGCTGACGGCCCACTGTTGATGATGTCGTCTCTTGTGGAGGCGCGCGTAGTTAGCACTCTTTAGGATTATCCCCTTTTGTTTCCTGCGAGGAATCGAAGAACACACCCCGCGGGGGTTTGTAAGGTGCTTGTAGTTCCATTTGTTAATATGATCCTTATCATGAAGTGGTGAGGGATGCTCGTCCCGTCTTAGCTTACTTCCTCCTTTCGAACCTCGCGAGGACTTGAGGCTCTGCGCTGATAGGTCCCGGTCCCAAGGCAGGCTTCAGTCGTTGCTAGTATGCCAGGTCGCGATGCCGTGGTCAAGGCCAGGAGGTGAGCGGCCTGGGGTCCAGTAAGAGCCCCTGAGTCGTGATGCTCAAGAGGTCCCCTTTAGCGCTCAAGCAGTCATCGTTCGGTGAGAAAGGAGTGCGACGTCGCCAAAACGGAACTGCATTAGGTGCGAGGTCGGTGCTGCGATAGCTAGTGTTTCTGGAGGATGACTTATCTCGGGGGTCAGAAACCACTCCTTGGCGCGGCGCCGGGCCCGCGTGTCGACAGCCTAGGAGTTGTGTAGCGAGGTCCCCACGTGGCTCTTCTCTCTCGCCTTTGCTCCCCCTCATGCACTACGTCCTCAGGTCCCGGCCCTTGAGCGGGCTCAGACGTCGCTGGTATGCCAAGTCGCGATGCCGTGGACAAGGCTAGAGGGTGAGGGCTGGAGAGCCAGTAAGAGCCCATGAGTCACGATGCTCAGGTACCCCCCCCCTTTAACGTGCAAGCGGTTTGCATGGACGAGGGCGAAGGAGACGCTGCGGAGGCCTCGCCCGATGCTGCTCCTTAAAGCGATCCTGCGAGTTCTTCATGAGAAAAGTGAGAGTTGGCCGTTACAATTGCCGGCCAGCTGCTAGTTGCTCTAGGAAGGTGACGAGGCACTGAAGGCTTGGTGAGGTGGCGCCCTATGGGGTTGCCGCGGCTAGAGCTCAGCCATCCAGGTTTGTCAATGTTGCAGGGATGGGCCCATGCACAAGCGTTGTGCCATGAGGGAGCAGCTCCATCAGTTGGTGTCAATCGAGCGGGCGATTAAGTCAAGCACGTTAATCATGAAGGAGCAAATCCATTTAGATAGACGCAGGAAAAGACGATCACCGCTGGGTCGGGCCCGAGCAACTTTGGGGATGATGCAGCCCGAGGGGCGCCCCCGATAAAGTAAGCTGAAAACATGAACTAAAGGGATACATGCCGCAGGGACGGACCCACGCGGCCTGGGAATGATGCAGCCCTGGGGGCACTCCCAGCTGAAAATGAAACTTGAAGGATGTCACCTGATGATGCTGAAGATGGAGGGATGCTGAAGTAGAGGACGACGACCTTCACGAGCCCCTAGGCCCAGGGGCTTCGGGAGGCTCTGGAGGCGCTGGCGGCTCCTCACGGACCATCTCCATCTCCGCCAGGACTGCAGAATGCCTAACCGCCTGAGCCTCCAAGATGCTCCTCATGAGGCGCTGACGCACAACAGCCGCGTTCGGCAGGCCGTAAGGCATGCGAACATAGCTATGGGGTGGACCTTCGCAGTGCCCCACGCGTGAGGTCCAGAGGCGCTCTTGAGAGGCGGCTCGGTTGAGTCCTGGTATGTCGATGCAGAAGCGCAGCCCACCATCCTCGCCTGGATGGGGAGCTACGGCGGGTAAGCGGCGGCTGCCACTCATGACTCTTGACTCCTGCAGCTCCTGAATGATCTCGCTGACGAATTCCTGAGGGTTTGGCCCTCCTTGCCTTGCTTCCTCCTAAGGGAAACGTGCGTTGAAGCACGCCTCCATGTGGTGCCTGAGCGCCTCCCTCGTGATCTTAGCAAAGTCGATGGCCCTCCAAGAGAGAGCCCCCGAGCCTTGCTCAAAGAGGGCGCCGGGCGCTCCTTCCTATGCGACAGAAGGAGGTGCCCCCTGAACAGGCGCGGACCCTGAGGGGCCTGCCTCCGAGGGGTTGGAACAAGCGATGTCTTCTTCTTCTTAGGAGCAGCCTCGGGGAGCCTCCTACTCCTGTGATCTAGGTCTTCAATTGATGCGGCTTGGAAAGCACGTTCCAGAGAACACACAGCTTCTCTCTCTTCAAAGGGCAACGTGATGAATCCACTGCTTCCTAGCATCTTGAGGACATTGTAGCCGTGATGGTTCGCGGCCATGAACTTGGCCAGGGCTGGGTACCCAAGGATGGCATTGTACGGCAGGCAGATGTGAGCGACATAAAAGTCAATGAGCTTGTTGCGGTAGTTGTCGCGCTTCCCGAAGGTAACATGAAGGTGGACCTGCCCTATCGGAACCGTGGAACCATCAGTGACTCCTGAGAAAGGCTTGGTTGGCTGCAGCTGATTGTAGGGCACTTGGAGGTTGTTGAACGTCTCGCGGATAGGACATTGAGCCCTACTCCTCCATCGATGAGGGTCCTAGTTACTTGCACATTGCTGATGATTGGGGAACAAAGCATCGGGAGGACTCCGGCTGTGGCCGCGCACTTGAGCTGATCCGCTGAGCTGAACGTAATGGCGCACGCGGACCACCTGAGAGGGCGTGTGGCTTCAAGCTTGGGGAGGACTTCATTCACTTCGCGAGCAAACTGCTTGAAGATGCGCTGAGAGGCCGGGGCTTGAGTGCCGCCCAAGATGCAAGCGATTGTGCGCGGCTCCTAGAAGCCCCCAGCCCCCTCGTCCTGGTGATGGTCTTCATTCCTCCTCAGCTGTGGTGGCAGAGGAGGGAGGCCCACATTGCCTTGTGGGTGAACCTCGCGAGGCTGATCCCTCCAACCCCCCTCGCGAGGTGGGTCCCTCCAACCTCCCTCACGAGGCTGGTCCTGCAAGCGGTCCTCGCGAGGTCGGTCGTGCCACCCTTGGCGAGGGCCACGGTCTTCCCTTCCTCCTCCACCACTTCCTCCTCCTCGGCCATAGCCCCGGTCGCTGCACTCGGGGCGTCGGTCGGCACGCACGTCTCGCACAGCCCTGAGCTCTTGGCATTCGTTGGTGTTGTGGGTGTGGAGGTCGTGGTACACGCAGTACCGGCTGCCCTTGGATGACTCAGGCTGATCCCTGCCTCGCTTGGTGTCCAGCTCTGCCGCAAGCACGACAGCCCCCTTGCGCTTCATGTCCTTGGCCTTGGGCTTCTTCTCTTCTGGGTCAGCAGCTGGCAGCTCGAGGAGGGTAAGGCGCCCTTCCTCAGCCCTAGCGCACTTGGTCGCCAGATTGAACAGCTCCAGGGAAGACCATAGGTCCTCATGGATCGCAAGCTCCTCCTTCATCTTGACATCACGCATGCCGTCGGAGAAGGCTGAGATGATGGCCTCCTCAGACACCTTGGGGATCTTAAGGCGAGCGTTGTTGAAGCGCTGGATGAACTTCTGCAGGGTCTCTCCCGGCTGCTGCTTGATGCGGCGCAAGTCGCTCATGGCCGGGGGCCGCTCGCGGGTGCCTTGGAAGTTGGCGATGAATCGGGTGCGCATCTCGTCCCAGGAGGATATCGTGCCAAGGAGCCAGGTTCAGGAGCCAGGTGCGGGCACCGTCTTTGAGCGCCATGGGGAACCAGTTCGCCATGACCTTCTTGTCCCCGTTGGCGGCTTCGGTGCCCACCTCGTAGAGCAGGAGGAACTCGGTAGGGTCAGCCGTGCCATCATAGCATGGGGGTAGATCTGGCTTGAACTTGCCCGGCCAGGCCATGCTGCGCAGCTCGGCGGAGAAGGCACGGCAGCCTGCAGTGGCTGCGGGAGCCCTTGGGTGACGGAGATCTTGATCTTGCGGGTCTCCGTGCGCTGCCGCCAGGTGCAGCGCGGGGTCTTGATGCGCTGGAGCTGGAGCGCGTTCGTGCCGAGCCGGTGCAGGGAGCACACACGCGGCCTCTTGGGGGCGAGGGATCTCTTGGCAGCTCTTCTCTTGCTGTGCTGGCACTGGACGGAGTGGGTTCCGCCCAAGGGCCACGTGCCTTGGGTCCAAGGCGCCTTCTTGAGGGGGAGGCGGTTGGGGAGCCCCTAGAGCTTCGTCGCCGACGTAGGATGGGGCGCGGTGCAGTGAGAGGGATGGTGCAGGGGAGCCCCCAGCGGCGCTGACGAGCTCGATGATGCGGACGAGCCACTCGTCGTAGAGGTTATCGACGGGACGGTAGTGCAGGAGCTCCCGCGCCAGGAGCAGCGCGGCGTGCGCGTCCGCAGGAGCGCGACGGGCGTGGGACGAGGAGCCGGCCAGAGTCAGTGACGGGGTGGTCGTGCGGCCTTCTCGCCGCACTGAAGGATGCAAGGACGATGCCTACTGCCCGTTCCCCGCCGGGCCGATGGCGGCCTTGACGGCAGGCGACGGGGAACGGCGGGGGCGCCCGCCGACGGGGGCTGTCTGGGCGACGGGAGTGGCGAGAGCGGCACGGCGCTCGGCGCGGGCGCGACGAGCGTCTGACATGGATGGGACGGGCGGCGAAACACGAGGCAACGGAAGGCAGATTCCGGCACACCCCTACCTAGCACGCCAAATGTCGGATTCAGGGTTCCGGCAAACCCTCAAGGTTCGAACTCCGGGGTGCGCGCGGAGATCACACCTACTGCCTACCCTTGTCTCGTCGCCTCGCAAGGATCTAAACTACACGAAGAACAACACAAAAGACGCAAGGTTTATTCTGGTTCGGGCCACTATTGTGGTGTAACACCCTACTCCAGTGTGTGGTGTGTGGATTGCCACTAGGGCTGATGATGAATAGTACAACGAAGAACAGCCTCGCGAGGGTCTGTTCCTGGCTGGTGCGATGAACTGCTAGGGGGAGTTCAGTCACTTCTCTCTCTCTCTATCTTTGTCTCAGATGCAGATCCGATCCTCCTACCCTGAGGGTGGCTAGTCCTATTTATAGGCGGAGGCCCTGGGCATCTTCCCAAATATTGAGCGGGAAGGGCACCAACAATTGGCCATTTTGAAGGGGAACACCTAGTACACTTGTCCTGACTAAAGTTGGTCCTCGCCTGCCAAAGACCCTGACGGTGACGCCGGCTTGGGCTCCACGATGACCTCCATTCTGCCGTCCTGCTGGTCTTGGTCTAGTTGCACCTAAATGGTTGCCTTTGCTTGATACCCTCGCCTGCGCTTGCCCCCTTTGCACCAAAGAGGAAACAAGGACTCTGCGCAAGCCGGCGCCCGCGTGCCGCCCGCCTGGCCTCGGTCATCATGGCTTGCGTCACGGGCACCTTGTGAGGTACCCCGCCTTGATCTCTCCGCCTCCTCGCGAGCCAGCCTGACGAGGTCGTGCCTGAGGAAGCCTCCTGCCGTCCGCCCCACGAGGCTTGGCTCCTCTTGAGGGTCTTGAGCAAGTGTTGATGAAGATGGTCCGTACTGGTCCACTCCTTGAGCCACGCCGCAGGCCGCAGGCAGGCAAGTCTGGGTACCCCCGTTCACAGAACGCCGACACGTCCTCCTTGCCCCTTGGTATCGTCCTGGTTTCCGGACGACCCAACGATGGTCGGGGGTGGCGCAGGGCGAGGCCCGCATTGGGGGACATGAAGCAAGGCTCTGACCTGATAAGGTCTCCGCTCGTGACACTCTCACGTAATAATGAGTGGGGTTGTACACGCCCCGGAGTCTCTTGAGCGCCGCCCTGGGGCCTCACGGGGGCTCCCAGCCACGTCCTAGTGGAAGCACCATGCTCCACACTGGCCATCGACACTGTCCCCCAATGACTATGCCCACGCCTAGTGGAAGCACTTAGCTCCGCGCTAGTGAGAAGACTCAAAAACTAGCTAGGCACCGAACGCGGCTTTTTACTTTCGCCCCTATTTTTGTACCCAATTCGCCGGCTTTTCGGATTGAACTTGACTCTTGTGTGTTTACAATAGAAAAACGGGGGGAAGCTTTCTTGTCTTGCGTCATTCTCTGGCTTTCTGGTTTCGTGTTTTTGATCGGGGCTCGTGCCTGCTACCCCTCCCCGAGGGCCTCGCGAGCGGGGGCTAAGTGCGATGCGCTCCCGTGAAGCATGATCGGGCCGGCCCTGAGCATGCAAAGGCTCCCCCTGGGGACAAGGGACGCGGCCACCACACGCGCACCATGCCGTGGTCCGGCAGTTAGTCCCTCATGAAGCACTCCAGGGCAGGTCAGCAGGCTCCTCGGGAGGCTCAGATCCTCGCGAGCCTACGGCAGGCCTGCCGCTAGAAGACAAGTGCTGCTGCGACATCAGGCCTCACAACTATCCTGCTTGGGGCCGCATACCTGCTAGGTCACACCACAGGCGCTACATCAAAAGCATTTTGTTAGATTTCGGGTTCCGTAAACCCTTGATAAGTTCGAACTCTGGGGTGCGTGCGGAGATCTCAACCTACCCAGCCTGCCTACTCGCGATCTTCCTAAGCCTAGCGCGTCGAGCTCAAAGGGACAGAGAGACACAATAGTTTATCCTGGTTCGGGCAATCTTGCGGTGTAATACCCTACTCTAGCGTTTTGGTGGATTGTCTTGAAGGGCTAAGGATGAACTAGTACAATGGATGAACTGCCCTCAGGAGGTGAGGTGTTCTGGAGCTCGAGACAGCTGGTGAGGTGGAATGGCTTTGCTCTATTCGTCCCCCCTTTCTTTGGTGGTGGCTAAGTCCTATTTATAGTGGCCTTGGTCCTCTTCCCAAATGTTGGCAAGAAGGGATCCCACAATGGCCAGATTCAAAGGGGGACAAGTAGTACATCCTATCCTGACTAAAGTGGTCTTCGCCTACAAAAGCCTCTGGCCGTGACGCTGCGGTGGGCTCGAAGATGACCTCTGTCCTGCCGTCCTGGCGGTCTTGGTCTTGTTGCACCAGAATGGAAACCTTTGGCTGATTCCTCGGGACTCCACGCCTGCCGCTTGCCTCCTTTGCACCAAAGAGGAAACTAGCGCTCTGCGCCCGCTGGCGCCTGCCTGGCACCCGCCTAGCCTTGGTCGTCATGGCTCACGTTAGCTGAGCCTCGTGAGGTGCACCTTGCATAGAACTCTTTGCTAGGAGGCCGATCCCTCGGGGGTCTTGGTGTCGTCCGCCTCGTGAGGCTTGGCCCCTCGCGAGGGTCTTGAACTGTTGATGCTGAAGCTGGGCCGTACCAGGCCGTCGATGGAGACATGCAGTGGGCCGCATGCAGGCAAGTTTGGGTACCCCCGTATCCAGAACTCTGACAGTAGCCACCGGGCCCAAGGCGCGCTCGGACTTGGCTTGTCGGCGAAGCCAAAGGGCAAGTGCGGAGCGCCATGGGCCCTAACCGTATGCAGCCTTGAACAACGCATGGAGATTGATGGGACGTGGGCGTCTCCACTTCCCCTTGCCGCCTCGACAACCGTTCGACTTGATGAGTCGATGCTGCATGCAGAAGGTCATCATTACGCGGGGTCGTGGAGGCCGGCGGTTGGCCTCCCTCCGGCTATAAAAGAGGGGGAGGGGCAGAGCCCCCCTTGCTCATTTCTTCCTCCGTCTTCCTGCTACTCGTTTCCCCTCGTTCTCCATCTTGCTTCTACTTCCATGGTGCCGACGAGGAGGTTTTCTGTGGCCGAAAAGGGGAAGGCTTCCAAGGACGGGCCAGCCTCTCCTCCTCCTAGGAGAGGCCGCGGTCGCCCCTGTAAGCACCCACGGCCCCTACTATGGCCCCCAGGGGGCGCGGGCGCGCATCCCCCAGGGCCGACGTCTCCCTTGGCGCTCGCGGTGGTACCTCTTCTCGCGGCGGTGGCCACCGGCTCCGGGGCAGCCCCCAAGACGAGGGGAGGCGTGCCGTGGTTGCGCGCCCTCTCTGCCCATGCTTCTCCTTGATGGACGTGATCCCGGAGTTTGTGATGTGGTCGGAGGCGCCTGTCGGCACCTTGCTCCGGCTCCCGCGCTTCTTCTTCGGCGAGCTGCCATTCTCAATGCTCAACGGCCTCTGGCTGCAGGCTGATGGCTGCTGCAGCAGGGCCTCGTCGGTAGGGACTAAGGTTGCTGCGACGGGCAGTGTGGTCCTAACCCGTGGCTGGCAGATGTTCGTCAGCGTACGAGGCCTGAGCGGGAGGTGCACCCTCCACTTCAAGTACGACGGCCTGGCGACCCTCTATGTGAGGGTGTTCAGGGAGGGCGGCCGCCATGTGGGGTGCTGCCCAGAAGACGACAGTGATGACGAGGACGACGAGGGTGAGCCTGGCCTTGGTGACGTCCGCTCCTTCTCCCGCGGCGGCAGCTCTTCCTCAGATGAGAGCTCGAGCAGCTGCTGCTACGACTAGCCCCCATGCCGTCGAGCTCGGATCAAGGGAGATGGTGGGTCGTCCCGCTGCCACGCACCGGTGAAGCTGGTGGGCAGCCCGGCATGAGTTCGGGGCTGCCGAACTTGGACTCGACACCTGCCACGGCCTTGGGCCGCTTGTGGAGCGCCGGGGCCACCTTGAGGTGCTGCTTGAGGACGCGGCGCTCGCGCTGGATCCGCACGCCCTTGGGTCATCTTTTTTTAGCCTTTCCTTTCTTCTGCAATTCGAAAAAAGTAGTGTGCCCCGCTGGGTTGTGTAATGAACTATGGCGGTTATGCCCCCTTTTATGATATGCTTATTATCTCAATGCCTTGTTATGATGTCTGTACTCTGGGTAGGCCAGGGTAGGATAACTTAGCTCGGCGCATTTGTAGTGGCTCTCCTCCTCACGAGGGTGAGGCCCTTGATGTCTAGCGAAGCCCCCGTTCCCAGTGACTCGGGAGGCGCTTCGGGCCTCGGGAGGTGTTGTAGATCCACTACAGAGCTGTTCAGAGAAAAAAGGAAGCTTGTCTAGCACCTCGTTCCTTTCCGTGCGAGCCCCTGTCATAGGTTAGTTGTGGCTTAATGCACCACGTCGCGCTGCCGGAGGGGCATAGACATGAGGGGTGCTGGTGCCCGTGAGCTTAATCGAGGGCTCCTCACGAGGATAAAGCCGAAGCGCCGGGGCAACGGGCTTCACCGCGGTGTGCTCGTGCGAGGGCAGGCCCATGCGCACACACTTGCCTAGCCTCCACGTGCGATGCGCATGAGGAAGAGCGACGGGCAACTGCAGCACCTTCCTGGCCCCAAGGCTAAGAACGAATGAATAGGAACGAAAAGACCAACTTGGCGAACCAAAGGATGAATGCATCAACTCCATTAAAGATCACTAAAAGACTGCAAGCAACTTCAGAAAGCAAATGAACAGCCACGGCAGGCACCTAATCTAGTCTTCTCACCAGCGCGGAGCTATGTGCTACCACTAAGACATGGGTGGGAGCCCCCGTGAGGCCCCAGGGCGGCTCTCAGGAGACTCCGGGGCATGTACATCCCCACTCATTATTACATGAGAGTGTCACGAGCGGAGACCTTCATAGGCCAGAGCCTTGCTTCATGGGTAGAACTTCCGGAGGTGTTGGCTGTTCTAGGCGTTCTGGATGGGGACCCCGTCCTGTGTCTCCAGGCGCGTGGCACTAGGCCTGGAGACACGGGCAATCCTAAACGGGCCCTCGCACATGGGAGAGAGCTTGTGAAGCCCCTCCATGGAGAGCACCCGCCTCAGGACGAGGTCGCCCACCTCCAACGTCCTGGAGCGGATGTTGCGGCAGTGGTACTACCGCAGCGCCTACTGGTACCTTGCTGCTTGGAGCGAGGCTTGACGGCGGCATTCCTCCCCCGGCACGAGATCCATCCCCCGAGTGGTGTCCTGACACACCTCGTCAAATGACATGACCCGCGTTGAGCGATGCTTGACCTTGTGTGGGAGAACCGCTTCAGGTCTGTAGACGAGGAAGAATGGCGTCTCCCCCGTTGGCTTGGTCGCGGTGGTGCAGATGGACCACAGCACGGACTGGAGCTCGTCGAGCAAGCCCCTGCCGCAGGCCTCGAGCTTCTTCTTGAAGGTCCTTGCCTTGAGTCCCCTGAGGACCTCGGCGTTGGCGCGCTCAGCTTCGTCGTGGCTCCTGGGGTGTGCCACTGAGGCGTAGCATATCTCCGTTCCAAGGTTAGCACAATATGTTTGGAAAAGGTTGCTAGTGAATTGTGAGCCGTTGTCGGTGATGATGTGGTTAGGGACCCCAAACCGGCTCACGAGGCCCTTGATGAACTTGACGGCTGATCCAGCTGGGATGGTGCGGACGGCTTCTATCTCTGCCCATTTGGTGAACTTGTCGATGGAGACGTAAAGGTAGCGGTAGCCCCCTGGCGCTCGAGGGAATGGCCCCAAGATGTCCAGCCCCCAGACCGCGAACGGCCATGTGAGAAGGATAGTCTGGAGGCCCTACGCAGGCTGGTGAATTTGCTTGCCGTGGAACTAGCATGCTTTGCAAGAGCACACCAGCTCAGCGGCGTCGTTGAGTGCAGTGGGCCAATAGAAGCCACTGCGGAACGCCTTGCCCACAAGAGTGCGTGAAGAGGAATGATGTCCGCCATCCCCACAATGTATATGCGCCAGCAGCTCGAGCCCCTGCTCCCTGGAGATGCATCATAATGAAACATCATTGGGCCTCTTGCAGTACAGCTCACTGTCACGGATGCAGTATGCGGTGGCCTGACGAGCCACACGCTCGACATCCTCCTCCTTCTCCGGTGGGGTCCCCTGAAGTAGGTATGCCATGAACTCCTCAGTCCAGCACCCCTCCTGAGGCTCGAGCAAGAGGAGCAGGCGGGCCCCTGAGGGAGGGCCGCATGTTGGTGCACCGATTGCTGATGCCTGGGGTAGATCCTCTTGAGGTGGCGCTGGAGTCGTGGTGGGGGGAGCCGCCGACGGTTTGAAGAGCCGTTCTTCAAACACCCCTAGCTCCTGAGGGAGCCTCAGGGAGGCTCTCTTTGCGATGTCGTCCGCCTCCTTGTTTGTTCCTCGTGGCACATGCTGAAGTTCCAAGCCTAAGAACCATTTCTCCATCTTGCGTTCCTCTTCCAAATATGCCTCCATGTGCTCGTCCTTGGGTGTGTACTTTTTGAGAAGTTGATGAGGAGCTGGGAGTCGCCCTTGATGGTGAGGCGCTTCACCCCCAGCACCGCTGCGGCCCTGAGGCCAGCGAGCAAACCTTCATACTCTGCGATGTTGTTGGAGACCTTTTTGCCTTGCAGAAAACAGAGATGTACTGCGTAGTAGAGTTTGTCCTTGGCGTGTGAGATGAGGACGGCCTTAGCCCATGTGCCTTGGCGTGCGAACACGCCATCAAAGTACATGATCCACCCGTCTGGCTCCTCTTCCCCAGGCAAGAGGGAACAATCCTCGCTCACTCCACGGTCAGGGGCGTCGGCCCATTCTGCCACTAAATCCGCGAGGGCCGCACCCTTGATGACTCTGGTGGTGCTGAACTCTAGTTGGAATGCCTGGAGCTCGATGTTCCACTCAGCAACTCGTCCGGCGGCATTCAGGCTCCAGAGCACCCTCTCTAGTGGGTAGGCTGAAACGACCTTGATGGGGTGGCCTTGGAAGTAGTGGCGCAGCTTTCGGGAGGAAACGAGGAGCGTGAGTAAGAGCTTTTGAGGCATAGGGTAATGTGCCCGTGCCTTCCGTAGCATCGTGCTGACGAAGTAGACCAGGTGCTCGACTAGGGAAGAGGTGTTGGCGGAGTCTTGTGCTTCTTGAGGATGTGGGCCTTCGGCGGTCCCGCCTTCTGCCGCGCCGAGTGCGTACTCGTGAGGGCCGGCCTCAGGAGCTACTCCAGCCGAGGGGTTGGTTTCAGCCTTGGGAGGAATGTCGGCCACCGGACCGACCAAGGCTTCAGGAGCACTATCCTAAGGCTAATGCACTTTGCTTGGTGATCGAGCGCCCGACTGAGGGTCCTTGAGTGTGCGTTCCTCCCTTAGTGCCACCAGGGTGGTGCTGGCAGAGTGAGGGGTGGCTGCCAGATAGAGTACCAGGGGCTCAAGAGGGCGCGACGCCACCATCACCGGCGAGCTGGTCAGGTATCTCTTGAGGTCTTGAAAGGCTACGTCAGACTCAGGGCCACTCGAACGACCCCTTCTTTTTCATCAGCTTGAAGAACGGGAGGGCGCTTTCTCCCAACTTGGAGATCAAATGCCCAGTGAGGTCACGCAGCCCGCTAGCTTCTACATCTCCTTTAGTGTCGGCGGAGGGCTCATGTCTTCTATTGCCTTGAACTTCTCCGGATTTGCCTCGATCCCCCTGTGTGATACTAGAAATCCCAGCAACTTGCCAGAGGGAACTCCGAACACACACTTCTCGAGATTGAGCCGCAGGTCCACCTTGCGCAAGTTGGCAAACTTCTCCTCCAGATCCGCAATCATGGTCCTTGCCTCCTGAGACTTCACCACTATGTCATAAACATATTCCTCAACATTTGTCCCAACCTACCCGCCAAGGGCGATGTGCATCAGCTGCTGGAAGGTAGCCCCGGCATTGCACAGCCCGAAGGGCATGCAGGTGTAGCAGTACACCCCGCAGGGGGTCAGGAACACCGTCTTCTCCACATCTTGCACGGCCATCTTGATCTGGTGGTAGCCCGAGAAAGTGTCCAAAAAGCACAACAGGTCGCACTCGGCGGTGGAGTCAACGATCTGGTCGATGCAAGGAAGCGGGAAGGGATCCTGAGGGCAAGCCTTGTTGAGGTTGGTGAAGTCGACACACATGTGTTCCTTCCCTCCTTTCTTGGGGACGATAACTGGGTTTGCCAGCCATTCTCGATACCGTCCCTCCCTGATAACCCCAGCATCCTGCAGCTTGTGGGTTTCTTGGACAATGAATGCCTGCTTCTCGGTGGACTGTCGGCGGGCTTTCAGCTTCACTGGGCGCATGTTTGGGCATACCTTCAGATGATGCTCGATTATTCCCCTTGGAACCCTAACCAGGTCCTTGGGCTCCCATGCAAATACATCCTTGTTGGCGCATAAGAAGTCAACCAACGCTTTCTCTTGGTCCTGAGGGAGGCCGGCTCCTATGGTGAAGGTGGCGGCTGACACCCCATATTCATTGACCAGCACTTGCTTCGCCTCGGCTCAGTCTTGGGAGACCAACTACTTCTTCTTGGCTGGTGCTGCCCCTGGGGCCTCAGGGCCCCCTTTCTCGCCAGGCAGTGCGGACGCCGCAGATCTGAAGGTGAGTTTGAGAGCCTGCAGCGCGTGCTTGGTGTCCCCTGCAACCGTGAGGACACCGTTGCTACCTGGCATCTTCATGAGGTTGTAGGCTGGATGAGTTGCCACCATGAACTTGGCCAGAGTGGGGTACCCAAGGATGGCGTTGTATAGTAGGTCTAACCTGGCAATGTCGAAGTTGATAAGCTCGGTGAGGTAGTTGTCTCGAGTCTCGAAGGTGACGCGGAGATGGATCTTCCCCAAGGGGCTGGTGAAGCCACCGCCGACCCCTGAGAAGGGCTTGGTGGGCAGAGCCGGTCGGGCCGGGGGCATGTGCAGTAAGCCGAATGCCTCCACGGAGAGCATGTTGAGGCCGGCTCTGCCCTCGATGAGGATCTTGGTGACCGCCATGTTGCAGATGGTGGGGATGCAGATCATTGGGAGCGGGCCGACTCCTACCGTGGTTGCTGGATGGTCTTCTAGGCCGAAGGCGAGGTCGGCCTTAGGTGCTGGCCACCCCGGAGGAGCCCTAGAGCCTACCTGGGCGGCGCTCACTTGGTGGTAGAACTGCTTGATGTGCCGGTCAGAGGGTGGTGCCTGTGAGCCACCTAGGAGGGCTGCGACGACAGGAGGCGCCGGAGCTGTGAAGTGCATGATGAAGTGGCTGCACAGCTCCTCTAGGAGGCCATAGAGGACTCCGGCAGGTTGAGCAACCAGGCGCACGGTGCGGCTATGAGGGCCATTGGGAGCTAGTTGGCCTTCACCTTGCCATCTCCGCGGGCTGCCCAGACTGCCTCCTCATATGCCTGGAGGAAGTCGGCCAGGTCCACAACTCCGTTGTAGCGTGGCGGCATCTCTGCCTTGAACTTAGGTGGCCAATCCACCCGTCGCAAGGAGGTGGTGAAAGCACGGAGCCCCTAGGCCCCCTCAAAGGCGCGCGACACTCGAGTCGACGAAGGAGCGCCCATCATTGGAGCTGGTGGCGTAATGTGACGGACGGAGTAGCGGATCCCCGATGCACCCCTACCTAGCATGCCAAATGTCGGATTTCGGGTTCCGCAAACCCCTGATAGGTTTGAACTCTGGGGTGCGTGCGGAGATCTCAAGCTACCCAACCTGCCTACTCGCGATCTTCCTAAGCCTAGTGCGTCAAGCTCAAAGGGATAGAGAGACACAACAGTTTATCCTGGTTTGGGCCACCTTGCGGTGTAATACCCTACTCCAGCATTTTGGTGGATTGCCTCGAAGGGCCGAGGATGAACTAGTACAGTGGATGAACTAGCCTCAGGAGGTGAGGTGTTCTGGGGCTCGAGAGAGCTGGTGAGGTTGAATGGGTTTACTCTATTCTTACCCCCTTTCTTTGGTGGTGGCTAAGTCCTATTTATAGTGGCCTTGGTCCTCTTTCCAAATGTTGGCGGGAAGGGATCCCACAACGGCCAGATTTGAAGGGGGAAAAGTAGTACATCCTATCATGACTAAAGTGGTCTTCACCTGCAAAAAGCCTCTGGTCGTGACACTATGGTGGTGGCTCAGTGATGACCTCCGTCCTGCCGTCCTGGCGGTCTTGGTCTTGTTCCACCAAAATGGAAATCTTTGGCCGACTCCTCGAGACTCTCCGCCTGCCGCTTGCCTCCTTTGCACCAAAGAGGAAACTGACGCTCTGTGCCTGCTGGCGCCCACCTGTCCTTGGTCGTCATGGCTCAAGTCAGCTGAGCCTCGTGAGGTGCACCTTGCATAGAACTCTCCGCCCCTCGAGTGCCTGCCTGAGGAGGCCAATCCCTTGGGGGTCTTGGCGTCGTCTGCCTCGCAAAGCTTGGCCCCTCGCTAGGGTCTTGAACTGTTGATGCTGAAGCTGGGCCGTACCAGGCCATCGATGGATCCATGCAGTGGGCCACAGGGAGGCAAGTCTGGGTACCCCTGTATCCAGAACGCCGACACATTTCTTATTTATATACATTGCAAGAACTACAAAAAATACACTTCCGTGATGATACATGTTTGTCACAGTAGGTCGCGTTTTCTGTCATGCATGTACATCTATGACGATTTTATGAGAGAATAAAGATAGTCATACCTGTGTTGTCGTAGAAGTGTTCCATGACATTACCAAAATTATCATCACGGAAGTGTCCACTTCCATGATGATAAATCGTGCGTCACAGAAGTGTTTTCGTCAAGGGTGACCGACACGTGACATCCACCGTAACGGAATGCCTTTAATCTATTAGGTTCGGTTTTGGATCCGATAACCCGTTAACAGCCCCGACCAATGGGGATTTTCCACGTGTAAAATCATCATTGGCAGGAGGAAACACGTGTCGGCTCACCGTTGGGACCGATGTCATCCACTCATTGGACCCAAGGCGCCTATGATAAATCGACACGTGGCACGGCCCAACAGAGGCCCATTCCTATGAAAAGGCCGGCTCGTTTGACTTGGTCAAAAGGTGGCGGGCTAGCCCACGGAAAGCCTGTTAACGGCCTGTTCGCATATAGCCCATTTACAGCCCGCTAACCCAGGACCCGTTATGACCTCTCCGAATTAGGCCGAGTAGCGTCACCTGGGCCATCCAATATGATTCCAGCCCGTTTTAAGTTCCGTCCCATGTATGGCCCATGACGTCTTTCGGCCCATATGAGGCCCTTTGTAACTCTCGGCCCATTAACGGCCCGTGGTGAAACTGGCCTGTAATGAAAAGTGTATCACTTTATACCCATTAACGACTCATTATTCCATTGGGCCGTTTCCATCCCAAGTTATCTTTCGGCCTTCTCAGGGCCCATTTATTCTTGGGCTCATTTCCAGCATTTGGTTACATACGACCCGTTACTATCATTTTCTGCTTGTGGGCCAAATTCAGCCGGTCATTACAGTCGGCCCGTTTGTGGCCCGTTAATATGTTGGGCCGTTCTCATGTCAAAAAAAACGTTGGGCTGTTCTCATAGAGTTATCAAATACGGCCTATTAACAGCCCATTATGGTCCACGAATATTATGGCCCATGATTGGCGAAATGATGATACGCCACGTCGAAGGATGTCAGGACCGGATTTTCGGGATATTAATTTCCAGAAAATGGCCCTTGTGCTCACCATCCCCAGGATTACTATTAGCTGATGAGGCACCAACTTGATATAGAAATTCGAAGCAAAATACAAAATATGTAGTACAAGACCATTCTGGCATATGAGTACAACAAATGGTTTCTAGTGGTTGATGGCGGAAGTGGTTTGTGGATCGTCAGTGTCTATGGCACTCCATTTTCCACAGGAACAACTGACCAGGTAAACTCCTATCTTCGCGAGGCTGCTATCACCATTGCTTAGGTTCCGGGGCTGTCATCGCAACCCTCCTCTCCGAGCAAGAAATCTGGCCAAGACAATAGCCAGGGACAAGCCAGTGAGTACTTTGAATGTACTCACAAACATTATGAACACGGGTATAATATAACAAAAGATGGTCATGCCCCTGGAATATTCTATGATCATAACGCTATTCATAAAAATAAAATCCTTGATGCATGCAAGCAGGTTATATATATGCAACATGAATATGAAATAACAGAGTAGTAATAAGATGCGCCGATCGGGTGTCTGAAGAGACGCCTCGAAAGGATAGTAAATAATGATCATGCCTCAATCAGGCGTCTGAGCGACACCTCATAAAGGGCTTGTAAAGTAAATTAATAGCACCATGCCATAGTCGGGCGTCTGAGCGACACCACATAAAGGGCTTATAAGGTAAATAAATAACAAACATGCCACAGTCGGGCATCTGTGCGACACCACATAAAGGGCTTATAAAGTAAATAAATAACAAGCATACCACAATCGGGCGTCTAAGCAACACCACATAAAGGGCTTATAAAAGAACAATCACAGTGATTATCCAGGAGGTAGAACCGTCCCAGGGATACTCAATAATTCAAGTAATATACTAGGTTAGTCCATAATAATAATAATAATCACAATCATCATAATCAACACAAGTCACAAGTCATGATCCATGTTCTGGTTTAGCAGTTTCTCCTCCGAAGACCGACACTAAGACCGACACTTGACCCATCCCAGACTGTAGTCCTTAACCTTGGGCACGACTATTCGAATAGATTTAATCTCTGCAGAGGGTGTACTCTTTACCCACGAGTAACGGATTCCTTTAGTCCATCGGGACTAATTCCGTCTACGGTCTTTTAATTGAAAACACACCTGACTTGCACACACCAGTTTAACTTGCCGGTGTCTGGAATCACCCACGACACCTGTCAAGAAAAACTCTAAGTGGGGAGGCTACAACCTCGCGTAGCATGGGATCAAATTTATATCGCGCTCTAAGGGGTGCCCCCCTCTCGGTCCCAACCGGAAACACCCATGCCCCCAGACCAGGTGGCATGCCTACCGGATGCATCCGGTATCTTCCATCATGGCCTCTCTGTACGATGTATGCTAGGAAGGGGTTGACAACTTACTGAACCGTACCTACCTGCGGCATGGACAAGTGGTAGTACAAAACAAGCACGGGGGTTACTGGAGCAGGACTCGATCTACGGTCGACTCAGGAGGTTTAAGTATTCCCTGTATGATTAGCATGAAAAATATATTTCAACCAACAGAATCACCCCTCATTATACCTTACTACGCCATATCGGACATAACCGTCCCGACGGAGGCCGGAGGCTAGCTCACGCCTACCCAAGGCAGAGGCTTTCCCGGATTTCTTTTTGGCATGCATGCAAGGCATACGAGGACGATTACCATCACAAGTATATCCATTTCCAACAGCAAGAAATCTCCAATATGCATTCATGCAAATGATCGTATCACCACATAAAATAACGAGTTCTCCGAAATAAGGTGGTGTTTTAATCGTGTCAACCAACACACCAAAATATTATGCCAGGGTTCAGGATGCTTGCCTTCAAGTTGTGGAGGGGTGAGGTGCACTCCAAAACTTTTGAAAGTTGACTTCTTCTTCAAAAATCTATTTTTGAACTTATTCAAATTAACACATAGTTTCAAAACATTGCAAAAAAAAGTTGTCTGAATTTTTTTCAAATAAATCTGAAAATAAACTAGACTAAATTTGAGAGAGGTAGGAAAAAGAATCAACTCATTTGGAGTTTTATTTAAAAAGATATAGTCAGTCAAAGTTTAGTCAAATTTCTGGTTTAAAAAAAACAGAAAAAGAAAAGAAAACGTTCTGAATATGTACACGTCGAACGCGTACTTTGCGATTACGCCTTCACTTATCCAGCATGGACCGGCGTGAGTCACTGACAGTGGGTCCGGAGGGGGCCACTGGTCAGGTTTGACTAGTCTCCCCGTCTTCCCTCTCCTTTGGCTGAACGGAGGCGAAGCTCTCGCGATCCTCGCCGGCGAACGACGGCTCCTCGAGGGCATCCGAGGGCAGGGATGGATCCGCCAGGCCGGGGCGGTCCTCCCGGTGGTTGTTGGGTCGGCGGGGGTGAAGGGAGTCATCGGCGGCGAGCTCCGCGATGGAGGAGGCTTCGGGTGGATTTGGGGTCCTGGGCTGCGGTGGTTCTCGAGCGGGTTTGAGGTGTTGGGCGGCACCGTAGGGTCATGGAGAGTCGAGCGGTGGCGTCGGACGGGCAGGAGGGGCCCTGGTTGCGATGAACGGGGCTGGGACGTGGCGACGGCTGAACTGGCCGGAGTCGGGGATGACAGCTCCCTCTCCTCGAAGCTCGGGGGCCCTTATATAGCGCGGTTAGGTCGGTCCCGAGGCGGCCGGAGATAAGAACCACGGTGAACCGCCATTCTGTGCTGCAGGGCGACGTGGCGGCGACGCGAGCTAGAGGACGGGCTTGCGGATAGGATCGCGCTGTTCCAGAGGGCAGCTGGCGCGTTGGGGTGGCTCGGGCGGCGCCGTCCGGGGCAGAAGCCCACTATGGCCGGCCGCTAGCCGCCGTGGCCGCCCTAACGGCGGCGCTATGCGGCCCCAGGGATGAGCTGGCGAGTTCTGGTGAGTGGATGAGGTCGGGGCGTGGCTCTGCAAGCGACCAAAGGCCAGGGGCGCGGGGCGAGCGAACGCGGCGGCTCGAGTGCACGCACGTGCAAAACGCGTGCTCTGGCCGCGCCCAGAGCATGCAAACCAGGTGTTCGGCGAAATGCCAGGGCTTGCTAGGAGGCTAGGGTGGAGCTGAGGTTTAACAGGATCAGGTTAGGGTAGTCTAGAGACTTAGTGGACATGGTGGTTAGGCAAAGGAAGCAGGTCCATTGCACAAACCAGAAACTATGTCAAAACTGATCATGCCCATAAGGTGTTTGACAAAATGCCAAGAGCACTTAGGCATTTCTTGGGGTGGCCAAACTCTCCAGGCTAGTGTCTCTTTAGATGCAAAAGAAGGTGGTAAGGTTATTTGGGCAAAACCAGAAACTTGCTAGTGCAAGTTTTGCAAACCTTCAGTTTTGGACAGAAAGAAAAAGGCATGATTGCAGGCACTTAAAATCCTCCAATGGGTCCACTCTTCTGGACTTAAGGGTTTTGTAGGATGGGCTATAAGTAGGAAAAAGAATCATGTGTAAAAGAGCAAGTAAAAATATGGCTGCAGTACAAATCACCAAGTTGGGCCAGAATGAGAATGAGGTTGATTAACTCAAATATTTCAAAGAACATCACTGGGTTTTTGCATAAAGTTGAATAATATGCTCCTACTGACCTCCCCTAATTTTGGTAGAAGTTTTAAAGAAATATTTAAATAGGTTGTAGTGAAAAAATTGAATTTTAACCAGATTTAAAAACTTGTGGTAAAACTCAAAATCTCCAAATGACTAAGGAATATTTTTTGCATAAAAGTGATTTAGGGACATCATATGTCATCCCCAAATTTCGGTGGGATTTTTAAATGAATTTATCAAAGGGTTGCAGTGCAAATGGAACCCTTAAACTTATGAAAAACCATTTTAGAGAAATAAAGCTCAGGGAAAAGATAATTATGTAAATAATCCCACTGATAAAAGAATTGTTTTATTTGAGAATGGAAATAAGTCCAATAATGATTGAAAAGTTTTTACTTGGGGTGAAAACTCCACAACTTAGAAGAAAAGAGAGGCTCTGGATCAAGAATAAATCCAGAAAAATGAAAATTTAATTTCCTGGCAAAATTTTAATAAACAAAACATAGTTAAATTTTTTTGGGTGTTACAAAGGACCATGGATCCTATGTCCCGTAAAAGGCCCATGGATCGTACGGCCGGTATAAGGCACATGTATCCTACGGCCTATAGAAGGCCCATGGATCCTATGGCCCGTAGAAGGCCCATGGATTCTACAGGCCGTATAGAAGGCCAATGGATCCTACGGCCCGTAGAAGGCCCATGGATCATACGGCCCGCAGGAGGCCCATGGTTACAATAGTCCATGTATTGCAATGATTATTTTGGCCTAGTTACCAAAAATAGGTTATTGTGGCCACTAGAAAAACACAAAAAATAAACTGCAGTGACACAAGCAAACAACTAAACAAGACAATAAGGAAATAAATAAGCAAGCAATTAATGCTAGCCTATTACCGCTATTACACATATTACATCCACTCGGCATCAAAGTTAGCCAGCAGTGCAAATATAGGGAACAAAGCAGCATATTACATACATTGGCCGTCAAAATTGGCCACCAGTGCAAATAAACGCGGCAGCAAAACAAGAGCATAACTGAAACAACTTCAGAAGAGCTCAAGAAACGTTATCCTGGGTATCCACCATACTGGCAATAAGCTTAGCAAGCTTATTAGCTTTGTCCTGTTTGGCGCTAAAATCCTCCAACGCTTGCTGTTGCACCAGAAAGTATGCATCTGAATGCTCCAGGGACTTCCGCAGTCCTTCCGCTTCTAGTCACAGCACAACTGATCGATGTCTTTCAGCTTGTAGTTTAGACTCAAGAAACCAAACTGATACAGACAGTGAGTTTGAATAACTTGTGCAAGCGGTAGTGGCCAATAACTCGAACACTAAGCCAAAACAGGACTTTGGGGTTGTTTCACTGTCTTCTAGATAGTCTTCCTTAGCTGTTTTATCAGCTTTTTTGGAGACCAACAAGGATGTGTCACTATCCTGAACCTTATCTGCATTACTTCCTTTACCATTGCTTAATAAGGCACTCTTCCCCAATATTCTATGTCACATCCCTAGTTCTGGTATGCTCAAGGCTAGCTAGTCATGTGTGCATCATGTTTAAATTCCATTTAAATTTGAAATGGGGATTTGTGAAACCCTCAGAATCATTTTTGGAAATGACTCACATAAAAATTGCTCCAAAAAGGTCCAAGGAAATGTTCATGTTGCTCTCTGAAAATATTGGACAGAGATAAAAATCAAACCAATATTTTTAGGAGCTCATAAGTATTTATTTTTGGCATTTGGAATTAATCCAGTAATTATTTGCTTTGGATATATATTTGTTATATATATAATATATGTCCAAAATTTATGCCAGTTGTTTAGGAGCTCTGGAATAATACCACTAGCCCCTACAAAAATTGGCATAAGAAAATAAAATGGTTTAGTATTTTTTATTAAACCAAACAAATGTCAGAAAAATAGAAAAGAAACAGAAATGGAAAAAAGCTACCTGTGCTTACCTGCGGCCCAGGTCCTGTGCTGGCCCAGCACTGTGCAGCCCAGCAGCAGCCCAGCGCGCCTCCTCCTCTATCTTCTTCCTTGTGCCTACTGGCACTATGCGTGTCGCGTGCGCGCTCGCCCGCGGCCACATCTCCCGCCACCTCCTGCTTCTCCCTCTCGTCGCCTAGAACGCCCGGACGATGCCACGCGCCACCCCGCGCCCTCTCACTCTCTCTTGCTCTCCCTCCTCCCCTGGTTCTCTCTCTCCCGACCCATCCGAGCGCCACCGTCGCCGCCGTTCACCGTTGCCACCGCGCCCCTCGAGAGCATCTGAGCCGTCCCCGAGCTCCGCCACGTCGCCCTCGTCCTCTCCGCCAAGCCGCGCGTCGTCGGACGCCCCGTGAAGCTGTCGCCATCGCCTTCTTCACCTCCGGCCGCCGTGGATCTTTGTCGCTGCCCGCCGCCGTCAACGCGTCCCCAAGCCCGCTGAGCTGCTCTTCCAGTCCGCTATGAGCCCCGCTGTCGTTTCCCCCCTACTCCCCTGCCTTCTGCGCCCTCTAGACCGCAGCCGCTCGAGCCCGAGCTCCGGCCGGCGCCGCGAGCTCCGCTCCGGCGGGCTCCGCTCCGGCGAGCTCCGGCCTCCCCAGCTCCTCCCACCTGCCCCACCAGATGCCCCGGTGCCCTTAGCCCCCACCCCCGTGGCCTGTAACACGGACGCCACCGCGTCCTGAGGTCGCCGACGACGACCTCGCCGACCTGACGTGCGGGCCCGGCCTGCCAGGTGATTAGCTTACTGCTAATCACCATTTAAGCTAACCTCTGACACTGACAAGTGGGCCCCGTGCCCCCTAATCCTTTTAATTAAGCTAATAAACCTCCCGATTAACCCTGAGACACTGACGTGTGGACCCCAAACGTCAGTTTTGACCCCAGTCAACGTTGTTGACTTGCTGATGCAAGCATGACGCAGTACTGACGCAGTTATTTATTTTTCTAGATTTAAATTAAATCAGGAAAATCCAGAAAATGCTATAAACTTCAAAAAATCATAGAAATTCAACCGTAGCTTAGATTGAAATAATTTATATATGAAAAATTATCAGAAAAATTCAATCTATCCATTTGTACTAGTTTCATGCATGAAAAACCAACCTACACCTACTATATAAGTGAAACACTAAAATGGCATTTATAAGAGCTTATTTTGGAGTTGCATTTGAACCTTTGGTTCAAATGGACTTCAACCTAATGAATGCTAGTTGCATTAGCTCAAATAGCATCCCATCTACATGCCATGTTCATGCATCATATTGTTGCATATGCTTGTGTATTGATTACCGACATCGTTCCTTCTCGATAGGTCCTGCACCGGAGACCGTTCCAGAGTACCTATCTGAGGAGCAGTGCCCCCCCTGTTGGTCTATCAGGCAAGTAAACCCCCTTGTTCATTCCGATACAATCCCACTCTCTCGCTCCTGCCCTCTTTTATTGCATTAGGACAACAATGATTCAACTGCCACTTTGTGCTGCGGTAGTTGAACCCATTCCTCTGCATGACCTGTCATTGCCACAATAAATAGTTGAAACCCACTAGCATGTGTAGGAGTTGGTTGAAGCCATTGCCATGTTCCTACCATGCCATGTATGCTATTGCTTATAGTGTGTCAGGTCCGATTCATTGGGAATGAATTGGAGTGCAGTGCTCTATGTTCTGATGCTAAGAGTGAAGTGTGTGAACATGATTTGGTAAAGGTAGAGCTGAGAGGCCATGTAGGAGTACATGGTGGGTTGTCTCACTGGAACCGTCCTTAAGCACTGAGTTCTATGTATGTTGTCCAATGACTAGCTACTACCACACATTGGGTTCCGCTAACTCAGCCCCTCTTGACTTATTAACCAACTTGATCTCTGTCCAAGAGTTGCAACTAGTTTTTGGTGTTTGTAGGTAGTGCTAATTTTCTACCGAGTGGCACCCGGCAGGGTGGGCTTGGGACAGACTAGGCACAGGTGGCACGTTGTACCAAGTGGCACCCGGATGGTGTGCTTGGGAACCCTGCTCACATCGTTTGGGGTCGTGAGCGACACCTCGGCCGGATCTCCTTGCGGATGGAACCCGAATAGGCGATAAACCTGGAATAGAGTCTTGTGTGGTTAGTCAGGTCGTGGCCGACACCCTCGCCAGGCTTCCACTTGAAGGTTGTTGAGATACATGACGTGTACATGGCGGTAAGTGGCGGGAGCATGTGTGAAGAAGTACACCCCTGCAGGGTTAACATGATCTATTCGAATAGCCGGTCCGCGGTGATGGACTTCTTGAATGCTTCATGGTACATAGACAACTTGAAGTGGATACTCTAAAATGCTCAAGACAAGTATGAGTGCTATGGATGGCCTTCTCGTTGGGAGACAGGGATGAATCCATAATAGTGTATTGTGTGGTGGTTAGTGGACTCGTGTGCACCATCTCACCTGAAAGAAGTTTCTCGTAGTCGTACAACAGGATAGCCAGTGAGTCAAAGCTGGCTTGCTACAACTAAACACCACATTACCTTCTTGATACAAATGCATGTATGACAGGATCTGATGTAAGTCTTGCTGAGTACCTTTGTACTCATGTTGCTTTATCTACGTTTTTTAGCGGAGACTTCAGTCTTACTAGTGTACGTGAACTTCGACAAGTAGCTTGTACCTCAGCTACGATCCCGATCGGATGTTGTAGATAGTCAGGATCTTCAGCCTTTTTCATTTGTAGATATATGTACTCAGACATGTAATGCTTCCGCTTGTTGCTTGAATGCTCAAAATGTTGGGTCATGTGACCAATGCTTGTAATAAATGCTATAATGGCTCTTCTGAGCCTTTATCTATATGAGTTGTTGAGTTATGTTGTGATGCCATGTTGTACAACACATACTTGCATGTTATGCGTACGTGTAATGTGTATTGCTATGTGTGGGATCTGACTATCTAGTTGTTTATCCTTAGTAGCCTCTCTTACCTGGAAATGTCTCCTAGTGCTTCCACTGAGCCCTGGTAGCTTGCTACTGCTCTGGAACACTTTGGCTGGCCGGCATGTGTCCTTCTTCGTTCCTGTGTTTGTCCCTTCGGGGAAATGTCACGCGGTGTCTACCGGAGTCCTATTAGCCTGCTACAGCCCGAATTCTCCGGATTCCTGCTAGCCCAGCTCCTGCAGCCCGGATTCACTCGCTAATGACCGACGTTCGTCGCTGGGTCATGTATGCCTGTCCCTATAAGTTAGTGCCACTTTGGGTTCATGACTAGCCATGTCAGCCAGGGTTCTTTGTCATATAGATGCTAGCGACACTAGCATATACGTGTGCCAAAAGGCGCAAACGGTCCCGGGCATGGTAAGGCGACACCCGTGGGAATACCGTGCGTGAGGCCGCAAAGTGATATGAGGTGTTACATGCTAGATTGGTGTGGCATAGGATCGGGGTCCTGACAGCTTTGGTATCAGAGCCTGACTGCCTGGAGGATTACCAAGCCAAACTGGTCGAAGTTGAGTCTAGAAATTCTGTAGTTATATAAGGGAATTGATTGTGGGAAGGAACGTAAGGCTCTTTTTACTCCTTATACCCCATGGCCTTCTGATCTGAGTCATCCTACCTTTCCTATGGGGTTATGGAACTAGGCTTTCTCTTTCGTCTATCAGGATCATGTGTTTCTACTCCGTAGTCCCATAGGATTGGTTGATCAGAGTCATTTCCCAGTTTCGAGTACTTCCGGTGTAGCCTGTTTAGTATTATCCCAGAACCTTGAGTGGTGATGTTGAGTTCATGTACTATCCCATTTTAGCAGGATGTCTCATTCTGAGAATTTTACTGCCGTCATGCTACCGGAATTTCCCTAGGAGTTCGAGAGATACTAATTTCCTTGCCTTACATTCTACATCCTATAGTTGATGCTGATTCCGTCCTTGGTTTTCATTTCTCAGGATGTCATCAGTTAAGCGAAGTTCTGTTGCTCGTAGCTAGAACCACGGAGATGGTAGAGATGAGGATCCTCCCGACCCGCCTTCGTTGACAGAGTTCATGTTAGAGATGGAGAGAAACAAGCATGAGTCTAACCGCTTGTTGGCACGTATCGAGGAGAACACTGCACATCAGTTCAAAGGGTCTGCAACCATTCATGACTTCATTCGCTTGCACCCACCCCCCTTTCATCATTCTATTGAGCCACTCGATGCAGATGACTGGCTCCGTAGTATCACTCATAAGCTGCGTTCCGTGAACGTAGCTGAAGATGACAAGGTCACGTATGCCACATACCAACTAGAAGGTCCTGATACTCTTTGGTGGCAGAACTATGAGGCTATGCTTCCAGCTGGCCAGATTCCTACCTGGAGGGATTTCACTAAGGCTTTTAGCGAGCATCACATACCTCAGGCCCTCATTGATCGCATGAGAGAAGAGTTCTATAGTCTCACCCAGGGTAAGATGGTCGTTGATGCTTTCAGTGGAGAGTTTGCGAACCTCGCCCGCTATGCCTCAGAAGAGGTGTCCATGGACGCCAAGAAGCAGGCTAGGTTCCGGAAGGGTCTCAACCCCAAGTTGCGTTGTGATCTCCACCTGCATCATTGTGATACATTCCAGGCCCTTGTGAACAAGGCCATTAATGCAGAGACAGCTTAGATCACTTACGAGGAGTCTCGTAAGCACACCCGTGATTTGGGATCTTCTTCCGGTTCTGCTTCTCAGAAGCGCCGGATTTGGGTTCCGAACTCCGCTCTTCCTTCCAGATATTCACTGAGGCCATCTTATGTGGCGCCTCCCCCAGCTCAGTCATATGCTCCACCTAGGTCTACTGGTAGACCGCTTGTCAGTGTGGGTCCATGTCCAACCTCAAGGACTTGCTTCACATGCGGGAAGCCAGGACACTATGCACGTGACTGCTCTCAGACTAGTTATGCTCCACACCAGCTCGGGAAGTCCGTTGGCTGTGTCAAGCCATCAAGCAAGATGATCAGTGCCAAGCCATCTCGGACTAAACATGGACGTGTGCATCACGTCTCAGCTAAAGACTCTCATGATGATCCGGATGTCGTTCTTGGTACACTCCTTGTCAATTGTCATCCAGCATCGGTTCTATTCGATACTGGAGCATCTCATTCCTTCATTTATGAAAGCTATGCTAACTTGCACAACATGTCATTTTGTGATATGCCCACTCGACTAGTCATTGAAACTCCTGGATCCAAATGGAAAACTTCTAGTGTAAGCCATGGTAATGAAATACTTGTGGATAGACTTGTATTCCTTGCATCACTTATAGCCCTCAAGTCTACAGATATTAACATCATCTTGGGTATGGACTAGATGAAAGCTCATTATGCCAAGATTGATTGTTACACCAGGCATGTTCAGCTTACACACCCATCTGGCAAGATAGTCACTGTCTCCACTAGAGTTGCAAGGCGTCAGCTCTATTCTCTTAATGCCAGCCCTCTTCCAGACCTTGAAGATATCCCGGTAGTCCATGGCTTTCCGGATGTCTTTCCAGAGGAACTGCCAGGTGTTCCACCTGACAGAGATGTAGAGTTCGTCATAGATCTTATCCCAGGAACCGCTCCAATCTCTAGGAGACCTTATAAAATGGCACCCTTAGAACTAGCCAAGCTTAAGAAACAACTTGATGAGTCCTTGCAAAAGGGTTTCATCCGTCCCAGTTCTTCTCCTTGGGCTTGCACCGTCCTCTTCGTCAAGAAGAAGGATGGTATGGATCGTATGGTTGTAGATTATCGTCCCGTTAATTTGGTCACGATAAAGAACAAATATCCGCTTCCCAGGATCAACGACCTGTATGATCAGCTCGCTGGATCCTCAGTCTTTTCTAAGATGGATTTGAGGTTAGGCTACCACCAAATCAGTATTAGAAACGGGGACATCCCCAAGACGGCCTTTGTCACTCGTTATGGCCAGTACGAGTACACTGTCATGTCCTTCAGTCTAACCAACGCTCCAGCAACATTCTCTTGCTTGATGAACTCGATCTTCATGGAGTACTTAGATAAGTTCGTCGTGGTTTACCTCGATGATATCCTTATTTACTCGAAGAACGAGGAAGAGCATGCCGAACATCTTAGACTTGTGTTAGAGAAACTCAGAGAGCATCGCCTTTATGCCAAGTTCTCCAAGTGTGAATTCTGGTTGCCAGAAGTGACCTATCTAGGCCACGTGATCTCTGGTAAGGGCATTGTTGTCAATCCCGAGAGAGTTAAGGCTGTTCTTGATTGGACTCCACCTAAAATAGTTAAACAAGTTAGAGTTTCCTTGGTCTAGCCAGTTATTGTCGTCGCTTTGTTGAAAACTTCTCCAAAGTAGCCAAACCCTCACGTAACTTCTCAAGAAGGATAAAAATTTGAGTGGTCCCCACAGTGTGAGTACAGTTTTCAGGAACTGAAAAGACGCCTGACTTCTGCTCCCATACTTGTGCCACTGGATTTCACTAAAGACTTTGTTATCTATTGTGATGCCTCACGACAGGGACTAGGCTGCATTCTTATGCAGGATCGTCATGTGATTGCCTATGCATCTCGACAGTTGCATCCACATGAGGATAATTATCCTACACATGATCTAGAGCTTGCAGCCGTAGTCTATGCACTTAAGACATGGCGACATTACCTTCTTGGTAAACATTGCGAGATCTACAGCGTTCACCAGAGTCTCAAGTATATCTTCACCCAACCAGATTTGAACCTTAGGCAAAGATGTTGCTTGGAGTTGATCTCAGATTACGACTTAGGGATTACCTACACCCCAGGCAAGGGCAATTTCATGGCTGATGCGCTAAGTCGTAAGTCCTATTGCAACAATCTTATGTTGCAGCAGGGCCAACCACTTCTCCATGAGGAATTCTGTAAGCTTAACCTTCACATTGCTCCTCACGGATTCCTTTCTACCTTGGTGGTGAAGCCTACTATTGTGGATCATATCATAGAAGTCTAGAAGCATGATACGGGAATCTCCCGAATCAAGAAAAATATCTCCAGGGGAGTAGCTGGTTGTTTCTCTATGGATGAACAAGGTGTTGTTTACTTTGGGAACCTCTTGGTGGTTCCCAAGAGTCAGCAGATGGAGCAATTGATTCTTAAGGAGGCGCATGAATCTCCTCTCACAATTCATCCCGGTAGTACCAAGATGTATCAGGACCTACGCCAGAGGTTGTGGTGGTCTAGGATGAAGAGAGAAATTGCTTAGTTTATTACTAACTGTGATGTTTGTCGTTGCGTTAAGGCAGAGCATCAAATTCTGCTGGCACCCTTCATCCTTTAGCTATTCCTGAATGGAAATGGGATAAAGTTGGTATGGACTTCATCACCGGCTTTCCCAGGACCAAGAGAGGTAATAATGCTATCTTCGTAGTCATTGATCGACTTTCCAAAGTGGCGCACTTCCTATCTATTCGAGAGAGTATCACTGCTAGTTAGCTCGCTAACTTATATATTTCTCGAATAGTGTCACTCCATGGTGTTCCACTAGAGATCAATTCAGACCGTGGTAGTCTTTTCACTTCTCATTTCTGGGAGAGTTTCCAAACAGCCATGGGAACCCATCTTTCCTTCAATACCGCTTTCCACCCTCAGTCGAGTGGTCAGGTGGAAAGGGTCAACCAAATTCTCGAAGACATGCTTAGAGCTTGCGTTATCTCATTCGGTATGGATCGGGAGAAATGTCTTCCTTTTGCCGAGTTTTCTTATAACAATAGCTATCAATCCAGTCTCAAGAAAGCTCCTTTTGAGATTCTCTATGGATGAAGATGTCGAACACCTTTGAACTGGTCAGAAACCGGTGAAAGACAATTCTTTGGACCGGACATGATCCAGGAGGCAGAAGAGCAGGTTCGCATTATTCGTGAGAATTTGAAAACAGCCCAATCTCGTCAAAAGGGCCAGTATGATCGTCATCATAAGGATATGACTTATGAAGTTGGCGACAAGGCTTACCTTAGGGTTACTCCTTTGAAGGGTACCCATCGTTTCGGTATCAAGGGCAAGTTGGCTACTCATTACATTGGTCCTTTTCGCATTCTCGCTAAACGAGGAGAGGTTGCCTACCAGTTGGAACTACCCCCACATCTTTCCAGAGTGCATGATGTCTTCCCCGTCACTCAACTCAGGTGTTGCTTCTCGGATCCCATCTGCGGAGTGGACCATGAAACGCTTGATCTCCAAGATAACCTCACATATCGATAGTACCATGTTTGCATTCTTGATCAAGCAGAGCGTGTCACTTGACGTCATAACATCAAGTTTCTCAAGGTTCAGTGGTCTCATCATTCCGAGAGAGAAGCTACTTGGGAGCGAGAAGATCGTCTTTGACTGGAGTACCCCGCTTTCTTTCCATCGACCCCTGAATCTCGGGACGAGATTCTTTCAAGTGGGGGCGAGTTGTCACATCCCTAGTTCTGGTATGCTCAAGGCTAGCTAGTCATGTGTGCATCATGTTTAAATTCCATTTAAATTTGAAATGGGGATTTGTGAAACCCACAGAATCATTTTTGGAAATGACCCAAATAAAAATTGCTCCAAAAAGGTCCAAGAAAATGTTCATGTTGCTCTCTGAAAATATTGGACAGAGATAAAAATCAAACCAATATTTTTAGGAGCTCATAAGTATTTATTTTGGGCATTCGGAATTAATCCAGTAATTATTTGCTTTGGATATATATATATATATGTTATATATATATAATATATGTCCAAAAATTATGCCAGTTATTAAATCAAACAAATGTCAGAAAAATAGAAAAGAAACAGAAATGGAAAAAACCTACCTGTGCTTACGTGCGGCCCAGCTTCTGTGCTGGCCTAGCACTGTGCAACCCAGCAGCAGCCCAGCCCGCATCCTCCTATCTTCTTCATTATGCCTATTGGCACTGTGTGTGTCGCGCCCGCGCTCGCCCGCGGCCACGTCTCCCGCCACCTCCTGCTTCTCCCTCTCGTCGCCTGGAACGCCCGGACGACGCCACGTGTCGCCCCGCACCTCTCTCACTCTTTCTCGCTCTCCCTCCTCCCCTGGTTCTCTCTCTCCCGACCCGTCTGAGCGCCACCGTCGCCGCCGTTCGCTGTAGCCGTAGCCACTGCGCCCCTCGATAGCATCTGAGCTGTCCCCGAGCTCCGCCACGTCGCCCTCGTCCTCTCCGCTAAGCCGCGCGTCGTCGGACGCCCCGTTAAGCCATCGCCGTCGCCTTCTTCACCTCCGGCCGCCGTGGATCTTTGCCGCCGCCCGCTGCCGTCAGCGCGTTCCCAAGCCCGTTGAGCTGCTCTTCCAGTCCGCTATGAGCCCGGCCGTCGTTTCCCCCTACTCCCCTACCTTCTGCGCCCTCTAGCCCGCAGCCGCTCGAGCCCGAGCTCTGACCGCTGCCGCGAGCTCTGCTCCGGCGAGCTCCGGCCTCCCCAGCTCCACCTACCTGCCCCACCAGATGCGCGAGAGCCCGGGCTACGCCCCGGTGCCCTTAGCCTCCGCCCCCGTGGCCTGTAACACGGACACCGCCGCGTCTTGAGGTTTCCGCCGACGACCTCGCTGGCCTGACGTGTGGGCCCGGCCTGCCAAGTGATTAGCTTAGTGCTAATCACCATTTAAGCTAACCCTCTGACACTGACAAGTGGGCCTCATGCCCCCTAATCCTTTTAATTAAGCTAATAAACCTCCCGATTAACCCTGAGACACTGACATGTGGACCCCACACGTCAGGTTTGACCCCAGTCAGCGCTGTTGACTTGCTGACGCAGGCATGACACAGTGCTGACACAGTTATTTATTTTCTGGATTTAAATTAAATCAGGAAAATCCAGAAAATGCTATAGACTTCAAAAAAATAATAGAAATTCAACTGTAGCTCAGATTGAAATATTTTATATATGAACAACCATCTGTACTAGTTTCATGCATGAAAAACCAACCTATACCTACTTTATAAGTGAAACACTAAAATGGCATCTATAAAAGCTTATTTTGGAGTTGCATTTGAACCTTTGGTTCAAATGGACTTCAACCTAATGAATGCTAGTTGCACTGGCTCAAACAGCATCACATCTACATGGCATGTTCATGCATCATATTGTTGCATATGCTTGTGTATTGATTGCTGACACCGTTCCTTCTCGATAGGTCCTGCTCCAAAGACCGTTCCAGAGTACCTGTCTGAGGAGCAGTGCCCCCTGTTGGTCTATCAGGCAAGCAAACCCCCTTGTTCATTCTGATACAATCCCACTCTCTCGCTCCTGGCCTCTTTTATTGCATTAGGACAACAACGATTCAACTGTTACTTTATGTTCGGTAGTTGAACCCATTCCTCTGCATGACCTGCCATTGCCACAATAAATAGTTGAAACCCACTAGCATGTGTAGGAGTTTATTGAAGCCATTGTTTTGTTCCTACCATGCCATGCCTGCTATTGCTTAGAGTGTGTCAGGTCCGATTCGTTGGGAATGAATTGGAGTGCAGTGCTCTATGTTCTGATGCTGAGAGTGAAGTGTGTGAACACGATTTGGTAAAGGTAGCGGCGAGAGGCCATGTAGGAGTACATTGTGGGTTGTCTCACTGGAACTGTCCTTAAGCACTGAGTTCTGTGTTTGTTGTCCAATGACTAGCTACTACCACACATTGGGTTCCAGTAACTCGGCCCCTCTCGACTTATTAACCAACTTGATCTTTGTCCAGGAGTTGCAACTAGTTTCTGGTGTTTGTAGGTAGTGTTATTTTTCTACCGAGTGGCACCGGCAGGGTTGGCTTGGGACAGACTAGGCACAGGTGGCACGGTGTACCAAGTGGAGGGTGGGCTTGGGAACCCTGCTCACATCGTTTGGGGCCGTGAGCGACACCCCGTCCGGATCTCCTTGCGGATGGAACCTGAATAAGCGATAATTAAACCTGGACTAGAGTCTTGTGTGGTTAGTCAGGTCGTGGCCGACACCCTCGTCAGGCTTCCGCTTAAAGGTTGCCGAGCTACATGACGTGTACATGGCGGTAAGTGGCGAGAGTGTGTGTGAAGAAGTACACCCCTGCAGGGTTAACATGATCTATTCGAATAGCTGGGTCCGCGGTAATGGACTTCTTGGATGCTTAAGTGGTACATAGACAACTTGAAGTGGATACTCTAAAATGCTCAAGACAAGTGTGAGTGCTATGATTGGCCTTCTCGTAGGGAGACGGGGATGAATCCATAGTAGTGTATTGTGTGGTGGTTAGCGGACTCGTGTGCGCCATCTCCCTCAAAGAAGTTTCTCGTAGTCATAGAACATGATAGCCACCGAGTCAAAGCTAGCTTGCTGCAACTAAACCCCACATTACCTTCTTGATACAAATGCATGTATGATAGGATCTGATGTAAGTCTTGCTGAGTACCTTTGTACTCATGTTGCTTTATTTATGTTTTTGCAGCGGAGACTTTGGTCTTACTAGTGTACGTGAACTTCGACAAGTAGCTTGTACCTCAGCTACGATCCCGATCGGATGTTGTAGATAGTTAGGCTCTTCAGCCTTTTCCATTTGTAGATGTCTGTACTCAGACATGTAATGCTTCCACTTGTTGCTTGAATGCTCTGAATGTTGGGTCATGTGACCCCTGCTTGTAATAAATGCTATAATGGCTCTTCTGAGCCTTTATATATATGAGTTGTTGAGTTATGTTGTGATGCCATGTTGTACAACACATACTTGTATGTTATGCGTACGTGTAATGTGTATTGCTATGTGTGGGATCTGACTATCTAGTTGTTTATCCTTAGTAGCCTCTCTTACCGGGAAATGTCTCCTAGTGCTTCCACTGAGCCCTGGTAGCTTGCTACTGCTCTGGAACACTTTGGCTGGCCCGCATGTGTCCTTCTTCGTTCCTGTATCTATCCCTTCGGGGAAATGTCACGCGGTGTCTACCAGAGTCCTATTAGCCTGCTACAGCCAGATTCTCCGGAGTCCTGCTAGCCCAGCTGCTATAGCCCGGATTCACTCGCTTATGACCGACACGTTCGTCGCTGGGTCATGTATGCCTGTCCTTGTAAGTTAGTGCCACTTTGGGTTCACGACTAGCCATGTCAGCCCGGGTTCTTTGTCATATGGATGCTAGCGACACTGTCATATACGTGTGCCAAAAGGCGCAAATGGTCCCGGGCATGGTAAGGCGACACCCGTGGGAATACCGTGCGTGAGGCCGCAAAGTGATATGAGGTGTTACATGCTAGATCGGTGTGGTATAGGATCGTGGTCCCGACATTCTGTCAGCATTCTAAAAGAAGAAACAAGCAGACACATAACAGGTTTAGCGTGTACTAGTATATGAAACTCATTTTGATGAACCAGTTCATTAGTAAGGTGGACAGGATTGAACTACCAAGTCTTCTATTGCCAAGTACTAGTACATAATAAAAGCATCAAACAAACATATATATATATACATGTCCTATTGTCACTTCATTGTCTTGCCAAATCAAAATAGAGGCACAGTTCAAATCTATCAGTTCAAGACAAAGCAGAAGTGAAAGAATACAAAGTGTGGGAAACTACACGGCACAACAAGATTTCAGATGGGTACCACGGGTCTACATGTACAACAACACTATTGGCTCTGTTGTGATGCTAGTAATGTGCATGATATGAGAAGTCAACTGTATACACAATTGAAATTGAAATCAACAGAGCTATTGATAAGAGCAAACCTGTTAAAGAAACATGCGTGAACATACTAGCTGTGCCATTGGAGTTTTGATTGGATCCTTCAATTTAAAAATAAGTTTGTATGAGTAAATACAGTGATACAAGAGCAAAGGAATATGCACGATAGCAATCATGGTTAAAAAAGGCATGCTTAAGCGCGCCTAGACTCTAGGCGTTGGCAAAACGCTTTTGCAAATAACTACGCTTAATCTATGCATAAATGCGCATAAGTGTGCGCTTTGGTCAGTAAAGCGCAAGGCGGTGGCAAAACGCACAATTAACGCCTAGCGCTTTTTTGAACCATGATAGCAATGGAATCTTAAATTAGAACAGTTGTTCTTCAAGTTTAGCCAATTGTTCTACATGAACAGAGTATAGTAAGACACAACAATATAGTACTTAAAAATAGAAAATGAGCTCATAGACCTTACCACATTCTTGGTTCGGGACCAGTACAGAACAAGGCGTTCCCAGTCATCGTCCAGTAAATGTGTCTCAACAGAACGTAAGGGAATTTAATGAGTTTCTTTGCCGGTGAAGTACGTTTTCTTCAGGTAACACTACAGGAATCAGCTACTTTGCCGTCCGCCACGGCGGACGGCAAAGGCATGAACGGCGGACGGCAAAGGCCTTTGCCGTCAGCCGCGGACGGCAAAAGGCTCCGGCAAAGTAGGCTACGGTAAACAGCTACTTTCCCGTCTGCTTCCTAGCGGCTGACGGCAAAGGCCCTTTGCCGTCTGCGGCGGACGGCAAAGAGAGCGGACGACAATAATTGTGCTGTCAGTCCGTTAAGTGGCTAACGGCAGGCCTTTGCCGTCCGCCGCTGACGGCAAAATTTCTAGTGTCTTTGCCGTCCGCCGTATGATGTCATCTACACGTCACTACATGGCAGGTTCTTTGCCGTCCGCCCCTGATGGCAAAGTCTTTGCCGTCTGCCACTGTAGGCAAACTGACCAAATGGGTCATCTCCCAGGAAGCACAGCTAGATGCCACGTGTCTTCTTTGCCGTCCGCGGCGGACGGCAAAGAGCCCGTTGCCGTCGGTGGCAGACGACAAAGAGCCTGCATATTGGCTCTTTTATCTGTTTTTTATTAAATCCAACAATTTTCATCACAAATATATATGACATATATAGATATATTTCAAAAGGCCATTACAGAGCAAACATATAAGATATCCAACACATAACTTCATCATCCAACCATATATATTACATACATAGTTCCATCATACGTAACAAGTGCAACATAGAGGCATCCAACCATATATATTACAACAGTTTCATCCAACGATACATGCATAGTTTAACAATACAAAAGAAACAGAGAAAGGGATAAGGAGCACTCCATCTATGCAAGCTTTCGTCAAGTGAATGAAATCTGCAAAATGAAAAATAAGAAAGTTGGAACAAGAAGAGTAGAACAAGAAGAAGACTAGAACAAGAAGAGTAGAACAAGAAGAAGACTAGAACAAGAAGAGTATATCATTTATGAGCTAACTTACGTGAAATGGATCATATATGAGCTAACTAAGTTGAAATGGGTCGTTTATGAGCTAGCTAAGGTGAAATGGATCATTTATGAGCTAACTTAGTTGAAATGGGTCGTTTATGAGCTAACTAAGGTCAAATGGATCGTTTTTGAGGTAACTAAGGTGAAATGGATCGGTTTTTAGCTAACTTAGGTGAAATGGATCATTTATGAGCTAACTTAGTTGAAATGGATCGTTTTGGAGCTAACTTAGGTGAAATGGATCATTTATGAGCTAATTTAGTTGAAATGGATCTTTTTGAGCTAACTTAGGTGAAATGGATCATTTAAGAGCTAATTTAGGTGAAATGGATCGTTTTTTAGCTAACTTGGTGAAATGGATTGTTTATGAGCTAAGTTAGTTGAAATGGATCGTTTATGAGATAACCTAGGTAAGATGGGTCATTTTGGAGTTAACCTAGGTGAAATGGGTCATTTTAAAGCTAACGTAGGTAAAATGGATCATTTAGGAGCTAATCTAGGTAAAATGGGTCATTTTTGAGCTAACTTGGATGAACTGGATCATTTATAAGCTAACCTAGGTAAAATGGGTCATTTTAGAGCTAACTTAGGTAAAATGGATCGTCTATGAGCTAACTAAGCTAATTATGCAATTTTTGACATAAGTAAGCTAAGTGCAGATCGTTTTAGAGCTAACTTAGGTAAAATGGATGGTTTTGGAGGTCAGTAAGCTTATTAAGTCATTTTGGAGGAGAAGAAGCTAACTCTAGGTCATTATGGTAAGCATTGGAGGAAATAAAGCTAAGTCTAGGTATTTATGCATGTGTTAAGCAAAACACTAGATAAACTTACCAAGATCCAGGAGGTGTAGGAGCTGGGTGGCTCGTGTCGGTAGCTGGAGAAGGATCGTGCGATGCTTGTCTGGAGTTACGCTGCACCAAAGATCATTTCCAATGTCTTGTTAACATGATGACACTCAAATGTTAAGACTAGCAAGTAATGTCCATTCAAATAAAACTCACCATGGTCCCACCATGATCACCTGCCATGACAAACAGTAAACGAAATTAGACCGACATGAATAATAATATGTGTATCACTTAAGTGTATCATCATCAAGTACAACATAAAAAAATGTAATACCTGACACTACTAATAATCTCGATCAGTATCATCAATAAATGCATAATCATCATCATCACTATAATCAATGACGGGCTCATAGGATTCATTGGCATCAACATGTGCAAGGCCACCTTGACGTAATCGGTCAAGCATTGACAGGTCATCCGCAGCAGTAACCTCTTCTTGTTCCGGCTCTTCTTGTTCCTCCTCTGGGGTGATGTCAGATTCATTGTCGCTGTCTACTTCAATGTTTTGGGGTGAAGTATAGCGGTTCTTGAAACGCTTTTTGGAAAGACGTGCCTCTTGGAAGAATTCTCCTTCATATGTGTTTGGGTTAATGTGAGGTTCATAATCCTCTTCCTTTGGGGGAGAAAGTCTAGCACGTGGCGGCACTTCATAAACGACATCCCAACCTTTCAGATTTGGATTAGTTTGGCAGGCCCACGGTAGATAGAATACTTGGGTCGCCTGTTGAGCCATAATATAGACATCAGGAACATCTAAATGAGTGCTTTGGTTGATTTCAACTAGCCCTACATGTTCATGAGTCCTTCTAGTCTCCTTCGGCTGAAACCAATAACATTTGAAGACTACGACATTCAGTGGGTTTTCACCATAGAACAGAAGTTCATAAATTGCTTCAACTCTCCCATAATACTCGGTACCTCCTTCGCCGATAGCAGATACACAACAATTTGTTGACTTTCGGTCAGCCATAGATAGCTCTTTGCCATAGGTACGAAAGCGATACCCGTTGATGTCGTACTTGTCAAATGAACGGACCTTATAGTCAAAACCATTAGTGACTTGTCTCAATTCGGCGTCCATAGACTCTGAATTAGCCTACAAGTTTAATATGAAAGGATTGTTGCATTATGCACAAATTAGCGAATGAAATGAAATTGTCTAATAGAAATTACCGTTTGTTTGAACCAAGAGATGAAATCGGGATAGCCACCTCCTTGCTTTGCGAGAAGCTCATACTCTTCGACGGAATCCTTTTGGATCTCCGCTCCATACGAGAATATGGCGACGTATCGACTGTATGACATATCCAGGAATAAGAGTAGTTCAAAGGAAATAGAAGTTGCGAAACAATGTACCGAGAACTTACTCGATGTACGGCCGCACTTCTATCAGGTTGTTGAAGATATACAACGAAATGGTCCGCCATTCTTCATTATCCAAAGATACTGGATGTGAAACACTAGCTGGTGCGAGATTCCCTTTGAATAGGCTGAGGTTGGATCCACCCTTTTTAGGCTCGTCAGCATTGTACCGAGGCTTCGGATTATGCAAATGACGATTTTTGGCTTCGTAGTAAGTTGTTACGAAGTTTGCCGTCTCCTCTGTGATGAATTCCTCAGCCATCGATGCTTCAATTCTACGTTTATTTTTACATTTTTCTCGAAGCGCCTTCTGCATCCTCTTAGTTGGGTAGCACCAACGATTTTGCACGGGCCCCCCCAATCTTGCCTCGGTCGGGAGATGCAAAATCAAATGCTGCATTGGATTAAAGAAGCCCGGTGGAAAGATCTTCTCTAACTTGCAGATCAACTTCGGCGCCAACTCTTCCATTTCTTCTAGCACGCTAGGCGATAGTTCTTTCGCACAAAGAACACGGAAGAAATAGCTGAGTTCTGCCAGTACTAGCCATTCATCCTCAGGGATGAAGCCACGCAACATCACCGGCATTACCCGCTCAATCCATATGTGCCAATCATGACTCTTGAGACCAAATATCTTCAGTTTATCAAGATTCGCTCCCCTCTTTAGATTCGTTGCATACCCATCGGGCAACATCAACTGCTGTTGCACCCACAAGAGAATTTCCCTCATAGCTGGCCTTCCAAGATTGAACCATGCCTTTGGCTTCGTCCAGTTCTGCTTTCCTTTCGGTTCTTTCATGTTTTGTAACGGCCTATCACATAGCGCCTCTAGATCGATTCTAGCCTTAGTATTATCCTTTGACTTCCCATCTATGCCGAACAATGTACCAAAAAGTGCCTCAGCGATATTCTTCTCAGTGTGCATCACGTCGATGTTGTGTGGGCAAAGGAGGTCTTTGAAGTAAGGCAGATCCCATAAGCATGTTTTGTGAGTCCACGCGTGCTTAGTATTATACCCCTTGAAGTACCCTGGACGTTGTGGATCTGGCACGAGAGTGTTTAACTGATCCAGGGTCTGTTGGCCTGTCAATGCAGGTGGTGCAGAGTTTTTGACAACTCTACCCCTGATGAAGTTCTTCTTGTCTTTCCTGAACTTATGGCGAGGATCCAGGAACTGTCTATGCATGTCGAAGCAAGAAAACTTGCCACCGGCCTGAAGCCAACGAAACTCAAGAGCTCCCTTGCATGTGGGGCACGAGAACCTTCCATGCACACACCAGCCAACGAATAGCGCATATGCCGGCAAGTCATGCGTCGAGTACATGTACCAGACACGCATTATGAAGTTCCGTTTGCTAAAGGCGTCGTATGTCTTGAACCCATTATCCCAGGCTTCTTGCAATTCGTCCTTAAGCGGCTGCATGTACACATTCGTATTTTTGCCCGGATAGTTGGGTCCTGGAATTATCAACGTCAGGAAAATGTTCTTTCTTTGCATAATCTGTCGGGGGGGGGGGAATTGAGTGGAAAGACAAATACGGGCCAACAACTGTATTGGGCTGCCGTCATACCAAACACACTAAACCCATCCGTGCTGATGCCGACTCGAGGATGCCTCGGATCTGCCGCTTTGTCAGCATGTAATTCATCAAACTTTTTCCACGCAACACCATCCGATGTGTGTACCATCATCAGATTCCCATCTGCATCTAGTTCGGTTCTTTTGCCTGTTTTGTGCCATGTCATCTATCTGGCCGTCTCTTCGACCATGAAAAGACATTGAACTCTTGGTACGATTGGCATATACCGAAGAACACTAACGGGGATTTTGGTCTGTGTCTTCTCACCCATACCGTTGTCTACCACAATATACCTGGAAGACTTGCAAATGGGACAATAGTTCAAGTCCGCATAGTCAAGCCTAAATAAGGCACATCCTTTCTCACAGGCATGTATCTTCTCATAGGGCATCTTCAGTGCACGGAGGATTTTGTCCGACTGGTACAGGTTTGCAGGCATTACATGGCCTTTGGGTAGAAAGTGTCCAAATACTGTCATAATTGCGTCATAGCATTCTCTGCCCAAGTTGAACTGAGCCTTCAAAGCCATTACTTGTGAGATGGCATCCAACTGACAAAGCTCAGTGTGCTCGTGGAGTGGACGTTTCGAAGACTCCAACATTTCATTGAAGGCCTTTGCAGATTCCTCCATCTCCTCGTCCGAATCCCGAGCATCATCATAGCCTTGCACCATGTTTTCCATCCCGGTACCATGCTCGTCGGTGCGACGACGATCCACCTCAGCTCGGTCACGTTGGGCAGACTCACCATGAAATGTCCACACCGTATAATCGGGCGTAAAACCACTCTTCTGCAGGTGTTTGCCCATTTCAGCCTCTGTCTTCTTTTCCCAATTGCCGCACCGGAAACAGAAGCACCAGGTTTTCTTTTGGCCATTTGCAAATGCGGCTTGCACAAACCCCTTAGTTTTTGTGAACCATTCAGCGCTCCATTTGTTCTGACCAGTGTGACCGGTATACATCCAAGCATGGTCACTCATCTTGACTTTCAGAGCTACTGGACACACAACAATTATATATGTAATTCACCATGTATATATTCATCAGTTAATCTACTTTGTCAATTTTATTACGTCCATGCAACCTACACTCTAATAGGTAATGATAGGTCCTAATCCCACCCGTGTATGTGTAGATTGGGTTCATTTTCCCATGCTATGCTCCGGATTCGACGCAAAATTTCGGCAGCACCTCCCCGCTGTTCTCCTGATACACGTCTCTACAATAAACAGAGAGGATGTGTACCCGGAGAACAACAGGGGAGGCACTGACGAAATATATGCGTCGGATCTGGAGCAAAGCATATGGGAAAACGAACCCAATCTACACATACTCGGGCTGTCCATGGATAGCGTTGGACAATTCAAAAGAATCAAGGTTATAAATATGCAAATGCATGCATATTTATAACTATGACACTTTCGAACGGGAGACACATATTGGTTACGCATACTGATGATTCAAGACACATATATAGCTAGCTATCAAGTTTCATCGGAATAGATCAAATAATTAATGGGGGAGGAGGACTTGTCATTTGTGCTCACCCACGAACGAAGGGGCAGAGCTCGTCAAACGCACGGCGAGGTCGTCGAACACCAAACCTCGCAGCGATGAAACAACTGCACATTTAAAACTACACGATCAACACAATTATATATGATGTTTTTCATAAAAAAATCGAAAAATATATGACCTAACTAATAATTCACAAATATATGACCCCGTCGGCCTCTAGAAAGCCAAAGAACACCTTTTCGGGAGGTGTCGGTGGTCGGGGTCAGGGTGTCGGGTCAGGCTCGGGATCGGGGTGTGGTGTCGGGGTCAGGGTGTCGGGTCAGGCTCGGGGTCGGGGTGTCGGGTCAGGCTCGGGGGGTCGGGGTGTCGGGTCA
>NC_041393.1:271806503-271810287 GCF_002162155.2 Triticum dicoccoides | reverse complement strand
GTCTGCCACCCTTTGCCATCCGCCTTCTTGCTCTTTGCGACGGCAAAGAGGGGGCCCGTTAGGTTTTTTTTTGCAGCTCGTCAGTGGGGCCCCTCCCTCTTTGCCGTCCGCTAGCCGACGGCAAAGAATCTTTGCTGTCCGCTAGCAGACGGCAAAGAACTGGCTGATGGCAAACTTGGTCTTTGCCATCAGCCAGTTCTTTGCCGTCCGCTTTTTGGAAGCTGATGGCAAAGAGCTTCTTTGCCGTCCGCTAGCGGACGACAAAGAACTGGCAGATGGCAAACTAGCTGATTCCAGTAGTGTAATTTCGATACTTCCACCAAGCATTCTTGAAGATTGCAGAGGTATTAGCACAGGTTACCTCATCCTGAGTTTCCAAATCGGTCCTTCTCTATAGAGAGAGATGGGAAAATTTGTTGTATTATAACCATCATGGAGGTAGGATGTATGGGACAAAGCAAAGTAATTGCCATGAATAACATTACTTACACATAACTCCTGGACAAACATCTGCAATTGGCATTTTCCTTCATCTTCAGTATAATATTTCCAAGATACGCACATACGATTTAACAACATCAAATACTATAGATGGTAAACAACGACTAGTTGTTGTGCTTCCTCCACAGGAATAGGCGTACTAACTAGTGGAGTTGGGGTTCGCCGTAGTACTACTAGCCCTTTGGGAACTGGATCTGCCTTACTAACTGCTCTTGTTTGGGAGCTCTATGGTGGAGATGGTGTTGTGTCAACAGGAATTGGGTTACTATCTACTGGGGTTGGGGTTAGATTGGGTGAAGCTGGTTCTCTGTCCACCGCAGTAGGGGTACAATCTACAAGAATTTGGGTTATGTGTGGTAGGGATGGTTCTCGTACATGTACAACCGGGGTGCTATCTCCACCAAGAGGTAGCATTGTTTTATTTGAAGACCGTGTTTTAGTCCGCTAGATACTAGCATCACCTGCTCCAATTCAAATGGCTAATAAACAGGAAACATAGTTGAATGTACAGACATTGTATGAGAGACAGATGCAATAGATAGTGTGGGAAAAAGAGGTCATGAAATAGTTGACATGTACATTGTTTAACTAAAACCGATATCATGACATAATTTCACATATATGATGTCTATCTAAACTGGATAGCATAACATAACATAATTCAAAGATATGATGAATAACTAAACAGTATCGCATGAAATAATTCACCTACATGTTATCTAAGTAATCATGATCGCATCATTTAATTCACATATGTGATTTATATGCTAAACAGAGGGCATTCGATATGATGTCTGAACTAAGAACATGGTGTTGAATATTGTGTATATGATGTCTAAACTATGCAATGCAAGACACCATATGCATGATATGAGCAGTATAGCCGTGCAAAGTTAGAGCATACACCTTGGTGGGGGAATAGGACTGGTCATCTGTCTCTGAATCCATCTCTGAGGAGCTATCGGGACCCAACAAGAGATCTGCTTCGACAGGTAGCACTGTCTGCTCTAAAGGCCTTGTTTTCACTCCAGATTTTTCCATCTCCCACCCAAATGGCTGATTCACAGGAAGAGTAGTTTAATGTACAAACATTGTCGACAAATGTAAATGTAATGAAGAAAAGGATGGGCAAGATATCATTCAAATATATGATGCCTGGTTAAACAGGATGGCATTGCACATTTCACATATATTATGGCTGGCTAAAAGACATGAGACTGCATAATTCCCATATATGATATAGAAACTAAACATGTGGCATTACAGAACATGTCTAAACTAAGCAGATGACATATATTATGTCAAAAGTAGGCCCTGCAAGGTAACGTATGAATGATATCACTAACATCATCATACCAAGGTAGAGCAAACACCTTGGGGGGAAAATAGAAGTGGTCAGCGGCGTCTGAATCTGCCTCAGAATAGATATCTTCCTCTGGATTACAATCTGGAGAGGGGTGGGGAAGGTTTGCCATTGAACCGACCATGGAGTGATGTCTGCATGACATTGTATTGTCACCCAAAACTCTTCTCTTTTTCTCTACATGTTCAGCCTGACTGTGTACAATATCTGACATGCATACGAAAAAAATATGGTGAGATTATGTAAGGAGAGCATGCAGAAATTTAGAGTGATGGTAAAAACAAGTGGATGGATCCAAAAATAATGATAGCAGGCTTATGATTGCTTTAATTTAATAAAAAGAGAGATGATGATTGCTTTACTATTTGTTTCCCACCCAAGATGAACAACATAGGCATACCCTAGGTGAACCTGATATTAGATAGAGATACTATTAAATTGCTTCCTCGATATGTGCCCCACAAATAATTTAGAACTCAAGTTTGAACATTAATTTGGAACTGACTTGGAGTCCAAGAGGTGAACAGGACGATAAAGTAGCAGGTAATTGTAAGCAATGCATAACATAAGCATAAACAAAAGAGTGCGACCTCTCTTGTGGACCCGTGTACTCCTTAGGTTCATCTGCTGAGTCGATGATGGTGATGCCGTTGCGGTGGGTGCCGGCGGCAGGGAAGGAGATCTGAGGCGGCGAAAGATGGTCAGGAGTCGTGATGTCTGGTTTCGTGGATGCTTCTATCGATGGAGCAGCTCAGGTAAGGTGGACGATGTAGCGGCAGGAGCAGGACAAACCACACAAAGTTCCCTTCGACACCTACCTATAACTGAAGTAATTCTGTAAGGGCTCATTTGGCTTGCATGATTCTAAAAACACTGGGATAGGAAAAACACCGGAATAGGATAGGAATGCACATGGTAAACAGAGCATTTGTAAACACAGGATTTCTGTCAACTTGGGTGTTTGGTTTACAGGAATTGGAAGAGCAGAGGAATGCAAAGAAACATGGACAAAATAAAGTGAAACCATATGAAAGCGTGTATAGTTAGAATGTTATTCTGCCACTAATGCACTTGGTCTTGTTTTCATGCATAGGATTTTGAAAAGTAGGTCCAGGTGGATGTTTTGCTTCATTCCTTTCAACAAAATGCATGAATAATTGAATAGTAGAGTGCCATTGGAAAATTCCCTATTGCTATGTTTTTTTGTTGAACCAAAATAGCCCTAATGGATCGACATGAATGTATAGTAATAAGTGATGCAACAAGTGTACAACCTCTTTGCCGTAGTCGTGTCGACCTCAGCATCATTGGGTTGGTCACTGAAGCAGTTGAGGCAAAGGTGGCTATTAGAGGTGTGTAGGAAGATCTGATGAATCTGTAGGCGGCGTCCAGGGCACTGTTGTGTTGTGTTGGATCGTTCTGTCGTTGGAGCAGCTTTGGTGAGTTGTAAGACGTCAAGGCTAAAGCAGCACAAGACAGACATCGTCAATCTCAAGTGGGATTCTAATAGCATCTCCAAAAGATGATGTAAAATAGATGTAAAATTTACATCACCAAAAACCACCTGACTACAACAGATGAGGTAAAAACTATTGACTCTGAACTTAACTGTCGAAGCTGAAATTTACTGCGAAATCTGAATGTTACTGTCGAAACTGAACGCAATATGGTAGTAGAGAGGCACTTGACATGTAGTTTAGGGAGGGCATGCAGTTCATCTTCAACCTGCACCCCCCTTGAGCCGCCAGCCACCACCGGCTGGACCGCCGGCCCTAGCGCCACCTCGCCACCCCGAAACAACTCCCCACCACCGGTCCGCCACCGTCCTGCTGCCCTGGCCATCCCTCTAGGCCCCCCGCCCCCACCCTGAACCCTAAGATAGATAGTGGGGTACCTCTCCGGCGAGCCCCCGTCCCTGCT
>NC_041393.1:271777865-271805744 GCF_002162155.2 Triticum dicoccoides | reverse complement strand
AGCAGCACGAGTGAGGGGGAGAGCAGCAGCAGCAGCAGCGCGAGCGAGCGAGCGAGAGCAGGAGCAGCAGCAGCAGCAGCTGGGTGAGCAAGCAATCAAGCGCTAGCCGGAGCAGCAGCAGCAACGCGAGCGAATGAGCGAGAGCCAAAGCAGCAGATCTGGCTGGTTTGTATGCCACCGCCGAAGGGGCCTCGCACTGGGGGAGAGCCGCCGTGGAGATGTCGCCTGCGGCGCCAACTTCAAGGTAGCCGCTCCATGGGGTTGCGGGATGGAGCACCGTCGGTGCTGGGAGGTCGAGTTAAGGAGAAGGTGCGATGCGATGAGTGTACAACCTCTTTGGTGGCGCCAAGTAGGCCTCGGCTTTGTCCGAGGAGTCGGTGAGGATGTTGCAGTTCAGGTGGAGCAGGTTAAGGCAGCACTGTGGGGATGGAGCAGCCGCGATAGACGAGGCGATCATTGGAGCATATCCTTCGAGGTGTAGGACGGGGCGGCTGAACCGGCAAGATGGTGAGATGGACGACAGATCCTCATCCGAGGAGGTGGACGAGGGACGTCGAGCTGTTGCGGTGGACGACGTCATCGGGGAAGAGGACCCGGCTGGGCAGTGGTTAGGTGGCGGACGAAGGAGGGTGCGGTTTCGCTGCTAGAGCGGAGAGGTTATGGCGGCCTGGGATTTCGAATGGTGAAAAGGAGGCGATGGGAGGGGGTGAACCATGAATTAGGGACGCGCTTGTCCAAAATGTAGGGTGTGTTTCAAAAGTACCCCCCACCGATTTGAACTAGCGGCCCATTTCGGCTCAGGGTTAGAGGGGGGATTTCGTGCGTCGAGATTTGGCAGCTGGAGGGAGTTTTCGCGCGCGTTGTAATTTCGGGATAACAAGCCATGGGTTGGGGATGCGCCAGTTTTGGGAGCACGATATCTGAATTTGAGGGACAAACCTAATGTGTAATATTGTACTTGTACGTACCAAATCAATTTGCACTTCACTCAACCAAAAAGAAAACGAAAAAAATAAAACTATTCACACCACACAAAGAGAGAGTCTTGCTGCGTTTTACTACACAAATGCTATTCAAAGCTACTCCCTCCTTCCATCTAAATAGGGCCTAATGCATTTTTCGATGCTAACTTTGACCAAATATTAGAGCAATAACATATGACATGCAACTTACACAAAGCACACTCTTAAATTCATGTGTGAAAGGAGCTTTCGATGATATAATTTTCACATTGTGCATGTCATGTACTATTAATCTTGTCAATAGTGAAAGGTGGTCTTAAAAAACATATTACACCCTATATAGATGGAAGGAGGGAGTATGGATCCATGTTATGCCCAATTAAATTTTTTCGCTTGTTATATAATGCATGTAACCTACTCATACCAACATTTTAGTGCATTCCAAATGTCTATACTACCGCTGCAATTCGAACTGAATTTGAATTCGTTTCTCTATTTCAATAAGAATCTACAATCATGATTGTTGCCAACTTCCATCATTCGTGTATTACCTTAATAACACACCACATGATTACTATATAGATAGATATGAACTATGTATAATACATGAACTCGAATTCTATTTTTTGAATACACTTGATGTTGATTCCAAATAATAGCACATTTGATGCACTGACTATTATTCATAATCTAAACCATGTTCCATATGTACACCGTGTTTCTCACACAAAGTATAGTGCCCCGCCCCCTATATTATGACAAGTATTTAGACCTGAGCTGCAAAAGCCACATTAGCCCAAATTATAATCAATGTTCTATATATTATACGTAGTACTAGCAAAATGCCCATGCGTTCCACAGAACATCAACATGATCAAGGGGAGGCCTAATTTGCAAATATGGAGAGGGGTGTGGGTATCGTTTTTCAAAATTGCCATAGTTTCCTTCCTGTCCGTCAGATATAAATGGACGGCCTATATTGCAAGATGGCAGGCACACCATCATCAACAACTCCATTTTTTTATAAGAGTAGAGATAAAATATATTATATGTAGTATAACATGTTCATAACCACACCATATCTATCACCGTTATATATATTCACACATGCGTCAGTTCAAAACACTATGATAAATTCTTCAAATATCCGAATTCACTTTTTATAATGAAGTATGATCTCTATTGGTCTTTTACACCCATACAATCCTCTTATCTTTGTAGCTAGCGCTAACTTTCTCTCGTGCATGCACACGCTCGCATCCCTCTCACCCTTCCTCAGCATTCTCTAGCTCCATCACGCAAATTCGTCTTTTCACTTTAGGTTGTTCACCCATGGTGTGTGTAGGCCCCCCAGCTCCTTCTTTACGGCACAAATCGGTCGATATGCCTCTCTAGCCAGGTGTGCGTAGCACTAACACAAGCTTCCCCTCTTCTCTTATCACCGTCCATGCCTCACTCCCATCACTCTTTTCATCGATCTTGTACTCGCTGAGGGAGTCCTGGATTAGGGGGTCCTCGGACAGCCGGACTATATATATGCTTATGCCGGACTGTTGGACTATGAAGATACAAGATTGAAGACTTCGTCCCGTGTCCGGTTGGGACTCTCCTTTGCGTGGAAGGCAAGCTTGGCAATCGGATATGTAGATTTGCTTCTCTGTAACCGCCTCTATGTAACCCTAGCCCCCTTTGGTGTCTATATAAACCGGAGGGTTTAGTCTGTAGGACAACAACAATCAGAATCATAGGCTAGCTTCTAGGGTTTAGCCTCTACAATCTCGTGGTAGATTTACTCTTGTAATACTCATATCATCAAGATCAATCAAGCAGGAAGTAGGGTATTACCTCCATAGAGAGGGCCCGAACCTGGGTAAACATCGTGTCCCCCGCCTCCTATTACCATTAGCCTTAGACACACAGTTCGGGACCCCCTACCCGAGATCCGCTGGTTTTGACACCGACATTGGTGCTTTCATTGAGAGTTCCACTGTGTCATCACCATAAGGATTGATGGCCCCTTCGATCATCTATAATCATGCGGTCCAGGGTGAGGTTTTCCTCCCCAGAAAGATCTTCTTATTCGGTGGCTTCGCACTGCGGGCCAACTTGCTTGGCCATCTGGAGTAGATTGATAGCTATGCCCGTGGCCATCAGGTCAGGTTTGGAAGCCTGAATTACATTGCCGACATCCGCGGAGACTTGGTCTTCGATGGATTCGAGCCAATAACAGGTGCACCCTACAGTCGCGATGAGCATGACCTAGATCTTCCATCAGACGGTGTTCAGGAGATCGCACCTACGGCTGCCCTTGCCTTAAATCTGGAGCAGATCGTGCCATCCGAGGATGGGTGGATGGACCCCGCCATGGAGGTTGCATACTCAGCAGCGATAAAGCTGAACACAGATTCCACTTCCAATAAGGTCTGTGTCACCGGACCCGCGGACTCGTCTCCGGCCATAGGCTCCGAACCGCGTGCATTTGTGCCCATCGGATCTGATTGGGCACCGATCATGGAGTTTAGCTCCGCGGACATCTTTCAGCACTCACCCTTGCGTGACGTGCTAAACTCATTAAAATCCCTCTCCCTGTCAGGAGACTCTTGGCCGAACTATATCCGGCTTGAGTGGGAAGCGGACGAAGAAGAAATTCGTTACCCACCCACCACCCCTTAATAGCCACTGTCGACGACTTAACCGACGTGCTTGATTTCGACTCTGAAGACACCGACGGTATGGACGACGATGCCGGAGAAGAACGGGAACCACTGCCCCCAGGGCGCTGGACAGCCACCTCATCATATGATATATACATGGTGGTGTCACATCCCTGGTCCTGGCATGTAGTAGGCTAGCCCTTCATGTGTGCATCATGTTTAACTTTTCAAATGAACTTGAAATAGGGATTGCTAAAACCGTAGCACCAGATCAAATCAACTAGGTTCAAATAAAAATATTCTCAATGAACCCAAAATGCTCTTCAGAAAAGTTCATTATTTTTGGATTGGTCTAGAACCTCTCCCAAAAATGGTGCATATTTTTCTAGGCCATTCTGGATTATTGAATTAAATCATATAGTATTTGCATTTCGGCATTTAAATGCTATAAAATATTTTAAATGCTCAAATAATCCCAAACTGAATTGTTTACTGTAGGATATATTTCCAACAGAGGTCATGAGTAGTTGCATGATTTTTGGGATTGATTTAGTATTTTTAATAAATCCACAAAGTTGCAGAAAAATAGAAAACAGTAATTAAAATAGGAAACAGAGAGAGAGAGAGTTACCTGGGCCAACTTACCTGGCGCTCCAGCCGGCCCAACACTGTGCAGCCCAGCCAGCGCAGCGCCTTTCTTCAACCTTCTGCCAGAAGGCGAGGCAGCTGCGTGGAGAGCACACAGCCGAGCTGCGCCAGCTCCTACTTGCCGCCTTCTGCTTCCCCCTCGCATTTGGCGACGCCACGCACCTCCCTGCGTCTCTCTCTCACTCTCCCGCGCTCTCACCCCCTTCCTAGATCTCTCTCTGCAGCGCGCCCGAGTACCCTGCCGCACGCCGAAAAGCATCGCCGCAGCCACGGCCATCCCATAGCCCAACCACCGTGACCAATAGCTCCACAAGGACCTGAAGCATCCCCTCGACGAGCCACGCAAGCCGGGTTTCACCGCAACACCGCCATCGATGCCTTCTTCAACCTCGGGACCGCCGGCCATCACCGTCAAATTCGACGGCTCCAGACCGTCCCCGACCTCGCCGAGCGTCCCGTCGTCATCGCTACGTGGTTCCGACGATAAGTTCGATGACACCGATGCAGAACTATACTATCTTCAGAAGTGCCAGGCAAGCAAAACCCCCTTTTTCATTCCAATACAATCCCACTCTCTCGCTCCTGCTCTCTTTTACTGCATTAGGACAACAACGATTCATCTGTTACTTGCTGCGGTAGCTGAACCCTTTATCCTCTACATGACATGTCTTTGCCACAGTAAATAGATGAAACCCACTAGCATGAGTAGGAGTTGTTTGAGCCCGGATGTGCCTACTCATTCATGCTTGTTTGTCATGCCTGCTATTGCTTAGAGTTGTGTCAGGTCTGATTCATCAGGGATGAATTGGAATGTGGTGAACATGTCCTACTGCTAAGAGCTAAGTGTGTGAACATGATTTGGTAAAGGTAGCGGTGAGAGGCCATGCAGGAGTACATGGTGGGTTGTCTCATTGCAGCCATCCTCAGGAACTGAGTTCTGTGTTTGTGATCCATGAACAGTTACTACCACACATTGGGCTCCGGGCGCTCCAAGCTCTCTCGACTTATTAATCAACTCGATCTCTGTCCAGGAGTTGCAACTAGTTTCTGGTGTTTGTAGGTAGTGTTAGTAGTCTACCAAGTGGCACCCGGTACAGGTGGGCTTGGGACAGACTAGGCACAGTGGCACGGTGTACCAAGTGGCACCCAGATGGTGGGCTTGGGAACCCTGCTCACATCGTTTGGGGCCGTGAGCGACACCCCGGCCGGATCTCCTTGTGGATGGAACCCGAATAGGCGATAAACCTGGACGAGAGACTTGTGTGGTTAGTCAGGTCGTGGCCGACACCCTCGCTGGGCTTCCGCTTGAAGGTTGCCGAGTACATGTCGTGTAAACGGCGGTAAGTGGTGAGAGCGTGTGTGAAGAAGTACACCCCTGCAGGGTTAATATGATCTATTCGAATAGCCGTGTCCGCGGAAAAGGACTTCTGGGTTGCCTGTACAGTTCATAGACAAGTGGAAGTGGATACTCTAAAATGCGCAAGATAAGCGTGAGTGCTATGGATGGCGTTCTCGTAGGGAGACAGGAGCGGATCCATAGTGGTGTATTGATATGGTGAATATGTGGACTCGTGTGCGCCACCTCAAGAGAGTTACTTGCAGTCGTAGTACAGGATAGCCACCGAGTCAAAGATGGCTTGCTGCAGTTAAACCCCACCACCCCCTTTGTCTATAATGATGCATATGTAGTTAGATCTGATGTAAGTCTTGCTGGGTACATTTGTACTCACGTTGCTTAATTTATGTTTTTGCAGAGAGACTTCAGTCTCGCTAGTAGTACCGCGTGGACTTCGACATTTAGCTTGTTACCTCAGCTACGATCTTGTGCCCTCGGCAGGATCTGGTAGATAGTCAGGCTTCTCGGCCTTTTTCATTTGTAGATGTTTGTACTCAGACATGTTAAGCTTCCGCATGTGCTTTGACTTGTATGCTCTGATTGTTGGGTCATGAGACCCATGATTGTAATATCCCGCTCCTCGGAGCCTATTGAATAAAATACTTGAGTTGTAGAGTCATGTTGTGATGCCATGTTGTATTTGCACATATCGAGCATATTGTGTGTATGTTATTGAAATGCTTGGTATGTGTGGAATCTGACTATCTAGTTGTTTATCCTTAGTAGCCTCTCTTACCGGGAAATGTCTCCTAGTGTTTCCACTGAGCCATGGTAGCTTGCTACTGCTCCAGAACACTTAGGCTGGCCGGCATGTGTCCTTCTTCTTTCCTGTGTCTGTCCCCTCGGGGAAATGTCACGCGATGAATTCCAGAGTCCTGTTAGCCCGCTACAGCCCGGTTCACTGGAATCCTGCTAGCCCAGTGCTACAGCCTGGATTCACTCGCTGATGACCGACATGTTCGTTGTTGGGTTATGTATGACTGTCCCTGTAAGTTAGTGCCACTTTGGGTTCACGACTAGCCATGTCAGCCCGGGTTCCTTGTTATATGGATGGTAGCGGCACTATCATATACGTGAGCCAAAAGGCGCAAACGGTCCCGGGCCAGGTAAGGTGGCACCCGTGGGAATACCGTGCGTGAGGCCGCAAAGTGATATGATGTGTTACATGCTAGATCGGTGTGACTTAGGATCGGGGTCCTGACAGCTTTGGTATCAGAGCTTGACTGCCTGTAGGATTACCAAGCCAAACTGGTCGAAGTTGAGTCTAGAAATTCTTAAGTTATATAAGGGAATTGATTGTGGGATGGAACGTAAGGCTCTTTTTACTCCTTATACCTTATGCCTTCTGATCCATGTCATCCTATCTTTCCTACGGGGTTAAGGAACTAGGCTATCTCTTCTTTCTATTAGGATCACGTGTTACTAATCTGTAGACTTGTAAGATTGTTGGATTTAAGCCTCAGTTCAGTTTCTACCTCTGTATGGTAACTGTTGATCTCGAAACCTTGATATTATGCTTCTGAGTGGTTATGCCACCATTTTTGTAGCATGTCTCAAATTCTTTTGAGCATTTACAGCCGTTATGATGTCCGAGTCATCCCAGGTTTCTAAACAATCTGATGCATTTGCAAATCCCTTCTTTCCGTTCCCGATGTCCTCTCTGGCCAGTTTAACCACACTAATCGGTGAGTTGAGGTACCCTATTGCCTTGATATATATGTTGGAATTATGATTATGGCCCTAGGTGTCTTGGAGTATTACCTAGTAATCTAGCCATGTTTGAGTTCCAGTGTGATGAATCTGGCCATCATTCTCGAGAGCATCCCGTGATGCCACTTAGTAGTAGGTATTCTATTCCTGGGTTCTTGACCCAAGATTCACTATACTTACCTCGTGTTGTTAGTGTTTGCTAGTTCCTTTAGGATATTAGTAACCTTTGCATTAGTCCTCTAGGTCCGTGGTATTTCCTTCTTCCAAATACTATGAACCGTTTATGGCAGAAGTTTGTTGGATCAAAAGATCACAATAAGAGTGCTCTTGACGAGTTCTCGATTCTATGCTGCTACTCTGCCAGTTCTACGCTTCTGCATGGGTTATCCGGAAGAAATATGATGAGCTTGCTCGACATACTAATCTATGCATCCACAACTCAGAAAATCGTATGTTCCTTGAGTTGTTCTCTTTAGCTGTGTTCTGACCCCGTGTATCATTTGACAGTCAAGGGTATGCGTGCATTCGTTCATCGATGCCTAGTACCCTTGTGGTTCGTCAAGCCATTCTATCCGGAATGACTTGGAGAAACAAACTCCAGTACCTCATCCATGTCTAGGATTGGGTCAAAGCAATTGTATTCCGCAGATCAAAATGCCAATCCAGCTTCTGCTCTGCTCTACCTTGAAGTATTACCTTCTTTATGTCAAGAGTTTCATGGGAATTGCACACCCTCTTATGAATTCTTGATGCAGTGATATTTCTCGCCATCATTATTCATTCCTCGGTTTCGTGTTGTCGCAACTGGAATGCCGACAAGTGAACTATGATGTGTGAAGTCAATACTCCTACCAACTATGTTGCATGGTAGTTAATGAACAACAATCTCATCCTTAGCGTGTTGATTATTGAATCGTCACCCTAGGGTTGATCGTGCTACCTAGTCCTTACTTCCGGTGCACTTCTCGATCAATGAGTTAGGATTGTGCCAATCCCTCGCTTATTTGAGCACATCATCTTGCCCTGAAAAGCAAGATTGTTCTCGAGCTTAGAAGCTTACCGGTGGTTCGTGAGTTTCCGATTATCTTCTCGGAAGTATCACCAGGTTGTCACCTGACCGCTATGTTGAGCTCGTGATCAAGCTGGTTTTTGAAACCACCCTTTCTCCAAGAATCCGTGTTGGATAACCCTGAGCTAGTTGGTTAAGCTAAACAACAACTTGGAGAGTTGGAAGATAAAAGCTTACCTAACTTAGTTCATTTCAAAGGGATATCCGGGTGTTGGTGTGTTAGTTGAAGAAAGATGATATCTTCATTGATTGGTCCCTGTGATCAGTTGTTGGACCTATTGTCTTATAAAAACTTTGATTTGAGTATGGGCTATCGTCAAATCGAATCAGAACCAACGATGTTCGTAATGTTGTCTTACTCGTGGCTGTCCCTCGAGCATACACCATTATATCTTTTGGTGTGACCAATACTATCACCTTGTTCACATAATGGCGGAATTCCAGTGATATGGAAATTCTGATGAGTTGTTGTTGAGCCCATCAGCAGCATTTTGTCTCCTCCATGATTCATGTTAAACATTGAGCTAGTGTTGGAAACTTTATAAGCATTATCTTCATGTCCCGTGCATGAAGCATATGTTCGGATGAAAGAAGTGACTCTCTTTAATTCATGTGCATCTGATGCAAGTTGTCGCCGTGAATTCAAGGAAGTCAATGTTTGTTTCCTTTGGAATCATCCCAAGTTAGTCACACATGTGCAAAGTATACTATGGTTTGGTAGATTAATTACCTCCACTCCATATGTATTCCGTAGCACCCCAAGCCACTGATTGATTTGTTCAAGGAGAAGAAGTTCCTTCATAAGAGCTAATCATATGACTTATGCAAGGACTCTGTTATCCGCGATGATGGTTCCTTACCAGAACACGGCAGTGTTTTATTGTAAGACTACCATGTGATCATGTTTGTCTGGAACAGCATGTTCACACATGCGTAGCAGAACCAGCTCATGCTTTGGAGCTTGCTATCGTAGTTCATTTCCCGAGAATCTCGCAACGTCATCTCGTCGATTTGTGTTGCAAACTTCCATTTTTCTTCCTAGACTCTATGAGTCTGGAATATCCTAACACCAACCAGATCTGAATCTCAGGTAGATATGATGGTTGGAACATTTCCCAAGAACTATAATATTGGTCCCTCGATAACTAGTAAAGTGGATGTCGTGGCCAACACACCCAGCCGGAAGACCTATTATTGTAGTATCTTGTTTGAAGAAGTTGGCCACCTCCCCATAAGGATTTCGTAGGATCTACTCCCTAGTTGTTCCTTATGGATTTTTGTGTTCCCGAAGTCCGACCTTTTACTTGATGTTCTAGATATAAAACCATAATTATCTATGGATTACGCTAGCACATCAAGGAGAACATTAGAAGCGGAGTGCTAAATGTCTCTCGGTCGATCATCCAAATTTTGTTTCCTTGGCCTCGCCAAGGTGAAAACTGAGAAGTTGTTATCTTCCTATGCATCTGCATCGTCCATCACTATCCATCATGGGGGTATGTTGTGTTGCCAGGATCCTTGACACGGATGTTGGTAAAAATTTGATGAATATGGAAATGCTCAAGTTCTTGAGAGAATGCGCAAGCAAAATCATCCCTTGTGTTGTCTTCAACAAGGTAATCCACATCATCCATTCTAATCTGGGTATGCCATTCTACCGAAGCCCTCCAAACGATCGCTCGAGAATTGCCTTAGGCTGGTATAAAGAGTTTCAATGATCTTTGAATCAAAGGTAATTCTTTTTTCCACTTAAGGGGATATTTCTATGAGTCACCTTCCCTAAGATGCATCGTTATGGTGTCATGCCAACTTAACTCCTCGCTACGTTGACAACCGTTCACCACCCTCTTAAGTGTGGAATTGTTTTCTACCTAGTGAACCTTTGTCATGTGTTTCACTCCATCCCTCTAGATGTGTGTTTTGTATCTCAGCTCGAGAGATGCTGCTATGGCTCATCCCATGGGTTGATCCTGAGTTGTTCGGTCTTCGAGAAGATCAATTCATCTAGAGTTTTCCTTTCCTCTTCTTGTCATGATTAGCTGGAGTTCTTAGAGGAAGACGTCGAGACAAAGATGAGGATCAAATCAACGCTCTTATGAAGTGCCACCTAGATCATGAAGATTATGTTAGTTTGCGTTCCCCCTTCATCCTACCCTACGCTTGAATCTCGGGACGAGATTCTTGTTTAGTGGGGGCGAGTTGTCACATCCCTGGTCCTGGCATATAGTAGGCTAGCCCTTCATGTGTGCATCATGTTTAACTTTTCAAATGAACTTGAAATAGGGATTGCTAAAACCGTAGCACCAGATCAAATCAACTAGGTTCAAATAAAAATATTCTCAATGAACCCAAAATGCTCTTCAGAAAAGTTCATTATTTTTGGATTGGTCTAGAACCTCTCCCAAAAATGGTGCATATTTTTCTAGGCCATTCTGGATTATTGAATTAAATCATATAGTATTTGCATTTGGGCATTTAAATGCTATAAAATATTTTAAATGCTCAAATAATCCCAAACTGAAATGTTTACTATAGGATATATTTCCAACAGAGGTCATGAGTAGTTGCATGATTTTTGGGATTGATTTAGTATTTTTAATAAATCAACAAAGTTGCAGAAAAATAGAAAACAGTAATTAAAATAGGAAACGAAGAGAGAGAGAGTTACCTGGGCCAACTTACCTGGCGCTCCAGCCGGCCCAACACTGTGCAGCCCAGCCAGCGTAGCGCCTTTCTTCAACCTTCTGCCAGAAGGCGAGGCAGCTGCATGGAGAGCGCACAGCCGAGCTGCGCCAGCTCCTGCTTGCCGCCTTCTGCTTCCCCCTCGCGTCTGGCGACGCCACGCACCTCCCTGCCTCTCTCTCTCACTCTCCTGCGGTCTCACCCCCTTCCTGGATCTCTCTCTGCAGCGCGCCCGAGTACCCTACCGCACGCCGGAAAGCACCGCCACAGCCACGGCCATCCCCTAGCCCAACCACTGTGACCAATAGCTCCGCAAGGACCTGAAGCATCTCCTTGACGAGCCACGCAAGCCGGCTTTCACTGCAACACCGCCATCGATGCCTTCTTCAACCTCGGGACCGCCGGCCATCACCGTCAAATTCGTCGGCTTCGGACCGTCCCCGACCTCGCCGAGCGTCCCGTCGTCATCGCTATGTGGTTCCGACGATAAGTTCGATGACACCGATGGAGAACTATACTATCTTCAAAAGTGCCAGGCAAGCAAAAACCCCTTGTTCATTGCGATACAATCCCACTCTCTCGCTCCTGCTCTCTTTTACTGCATTAGGACAACAACGATTCATCTGTTACTTGCTGCGGTAGCTGAACCCTTTATCCTGTGCATGACCTGTCTTTGCCACAGTAAATACATGAAACCCACTAGCATGAGTAGGAGTTGTTTGAGCCCGGATGTTCCTACTCATTCATGCTTGTTTGTCATGCCTGCTATTGCTTAGAGTTGTGTCAGGTCTGATTCATCGGGGATGATTTGGAATGTGGTGAACATGTCCTACTGTTGAGAGCTAAGTGTGTGAACACGATTTGGTAAAGGTAGCGGTGAGAGGCCATGTAGGAGTACATGGTGGGTTGTCTCATTGCAGCCGTCCTCAGGAACTGAGTTCTGTGTTTGTGATCCATGAACAGTTACTACCACACACTGGGCTCCGGGCGCTCCAAGCTCTCTCGACTTATTAATCAACTCGATCTCTGTCCAGGAGTTGCAACTAGTTTCTGGTGTTTGTAGGTAGTGTTAGTAGTCTACCAAGTGGCACCCGGTACAGGTGGGCTTGGGACAGACTAGGCACAGTGGCACGGTGTACCAAGTGGCACCCAGATGGTGGGCTTGGGAACCCTGCTCACATCGTTTGGGGCCGTGAGCGACACCCCGGCCGGATCTCCTTGCGAATGGAACCCGAATAGGCGATAAACCTGGACGAGAGACTTGTGTGGTTAGTCAGGTCGTGGCCGACACCCTCGCTGGGCTTCCACTTGAAGGTTGCCGAGTACATGTCGTGTAAACGGCGGTAAGTGGTGAGAGCGTGTGTGAAGAAGTACACCCCTGCAGGGTTAATATGATCTATTCGAATAGCCGTGTCCGCGGAAAAGGACTTCTGGGTTGCCTGTACAATTCATAGACAAGTGGAAGTGGATACTCTAAAATGCGCAAGATAAGCGTGAGTGCTATGGATGGCATTCTCGTTGGGAGACGGGAGCGGATCCATAGTGGTGTATTGATATGGTGAATATGTGGACTCGTGTGCGCCACCTCAAGAGAGTTACTTGCAGTCGTAGTACAGGATAGCCACCGAGTCAAAGCTGGCTTGCTGCAGTTAAACCCCACCACCCCCTTTGTCGATAATGATGCATATGTAGTTAGATCTGATGTAAGTCTTGCTGGGTACATTTGTACTCACGTTGCTTAATTTATGTTTTTGCAGAGAGACTTCAGTCTCGCTAGTAGTACCGCGTGGACTTCGACGTTTAGCTTGTTACCTCAGCTATGATCTTGTGCCCTCGGCAGGATCTGGTAGATAGTCAGGCTTCTTAGCCTTATTCATTTGTAGATGTCTGTACTCAGACATGTTAAGCTTCCGCATGTGCTTTGACTTGTATGCTCTGATTGTTGGGTCATGAGACCCATGATTGTAATATCCCGCTCCTTGGAGCCTATTGAATAAAATACTTGAGTTGTAGAGTCATGTTGTGATGCCATGTTGTATTTGCACATATCGAGCATATTGCGTGTATGTTGTTGAAATGCTTGGTATGTGTGGGATCTGACTATCTAGTTGTTTATCCTTAGTAGCCTCTCTTACCGGGAAATGTCTCCTAGTGTTTCCACTGAGCCATGGTAGCTTGCTACTGCTCCGGAACACTTAGGTTGGCCGGCATGTGTCCTTCTTGTTGGAAATATGCCCTAGAGGCAATAATAAAAGTGTTATTATTATATTTCTTTGTTCATGATAATAGTCTTTTATTCATGCTATAACTGTATTATCCGGAAATCGTAATACACGTGTGAATACATAGACCACAATATGTCCCTAGTGGGCCTCTAGTTGACTAGCTCGTTGTGATCAACAGATAGTCATGGTTTCCTGGCTATGGACATTGGATGTTGTTGATAACGGGATCACATCATTAGGAGAATGATGTGATTGACAAGACCCAATCCTAAGCCTAGCACAAAGATCGTGTAGTTCGTATGCTAAAGCTTTTCTAAATGTCAAGTATCTTTTCCTTAGACCATGAGATTGTGCAACTCCCGGATACCGTAGGAATGCTTTGGGTGTACCAAACGTCACAAAGTAACTGGGTGGCTATAAAGGTGCATTACAGGTATCTCCGAAAGTGTCTGTTGGGTTGGCATGAATTGAGACTGGGATTTGTCACTCCGTGTAAACGGAGAGGTGTCTCTGGGCCCACTCGGTAGGACATCATCATAATGTGCACAATGTGATCAACGAGTTGATCACGGGATGATGTGTTACGGAACGAGTAAAGAGACTTGCCGGTAACGAGATTGAACAAGGTATCGGTATACCGACGATCGAATCTCGGGCAAGTACAATACCGCTAGACAAAGGGAATTGTATACGGGATCGACTGAGTCCTTGACATCGTGGTTCATCCGATGAGATCATCGTGGAACATGTGGGAGCCAACATGGGTATTCAGATCCCGCTGTTGGTTATTGACCGGAGAACGTCTCGGTCATGTCTGCATGTCTCCCGAACCCGTAGGGTCTACACACTTAAGGTTCGATGACGCTAGGGTTATAAAGGAAGTTTGTATGTGGTTACCGAATGTTGTTCGGAGTCCCGGATGAGATCCCGGACGTCATGAGGAGTTCCGGAATAGTCCGGAGGTAAAGATTTATATATGGAAACTTGTTGTTCGGGTTCCGGAAAAAGTTCGGGTTTTTTCGGTATTGTACCGGGAAGCTTCCAGAAGGTTCCGGAGGATTCCGGAGGGGTCCGGAGGTCCGGAAATTGTTCCACCACGGCCAATACAGTAGCATGGGCTGTAAGGGGGCGCCCTAGCCTTTATGGGCCAAGGGAACCAGCCCCCCAAGGCCCATGCGCATGGGAAGGGGGAAACCCTAAAGGGGGAGGTCTCCACTTGACTTGGGAGGCACTCCTCCCCCCTTGGCCGCACCCCTTGGGGTGGGAAACCCTAAAGGGGGCGCAGCCCCCCCTTCCCCTATATATATTTGAGATTTGGGGCTGATAAACACATGAGAACTTCTCCCTCTATTGGTGCAGCCCTGCCTCTCCCCCTCCTCCTCTCCCGTGGTGCTTGGCGAAGCCCTGCTGGATTGCCACGCTCCTCCACCACCACCACGCCGTTGTGCTGCTGCTGGATGGAGTCTTCCTCAACCTCTCCCTCTCTCCTTGCTGGATCAAGGCGTGGGAGACGTCACCGGGCTGTACGTGTGTTGAACGCGGAGGTGCCGTCCGTTCGGTACTAGGATCTCCGGTGATTTGGATCACGATGAGTACGACTCCTTCAACCCCGTTCTCTTGAACGCTTCCGCTTAGCGATCTACAAGGGTATGTAGATGCACTCTCCTTCCCCTCGTTGCTGGTTTCTCCATAGATAGATCTTGGTGACACGTAGGAAAAATTTGAATTTCTGCTACGTTCCCCAAGAGTGGTATCAGAGCTAGGTCTATTGCGTAGTTTCTTTGCACGAGTGGAACACAAAGTAGTTATGGGCGTTGATTTTGTTCAATATGCTTACCGTTACTAGTCCAATCTTGTTTCGATGGTATTGTGGGATGAAGCGGCCCGGACCGACCTTACACGTACTCTTACGTGAGACAGGTTCCACCGATTGACATGCACTTGGTGCATAAGGTGGCTAGCGGGTGCCAGTCTCTCCCACTTTAGTCGGAACGGATTCGATGAAAAGGGTCCTTATGAAGGGTAAATAGCAATTGGCATATCACGTTGTGGTTTTGCGTAGGTAAGAAACGTTCTTGCTAGAAACCCATAGCAGCCACGTAAAACATGCAAACAACAATTAGAGGACGTCTAACTTGTTTTTGCAGGGTATGCTATGTGATGTGATATGGCCAAGAAGAATGTGATGAATGATATGTGATGTATGAGATTGATCATGTTCTTGTAATAGGATTCACGACTTGCATGTTGATGAGTATGACAACCGGCAGGAGCCATAGGAGTTGTCTTAATTTATTGTATGACCTGCGTGTCATTGAACAACACCATGTAACTTACTTTACTTTATTGCTAAACGCGTTAGCCATAGAAGTAGAAGTAGTCATTGGCGTGACAACTTCATGAAGACACGATGATGGAGATCATGATGATGGAGATCATGGTGTCAAGCCGGTGACAAGATGATCATGGAGCCCCGAAGATGAAGATCAATGGAGCTATATGATATTGGCCATATCATGTCACAACTATATAATTGCATGTGATGTTTATTATGATTATGCATCTTGTTTACTTAGGATGACGGTAGTAAATAAGATGATCCCTTACAAAATTTCAAGAAGTGTTCTCCCCTAACTGTGCACCGTTGCTACAGTTCGTCGCTTCTAAGCACCACGTGATGATCGGGTGTGATGGATTCTTACGTTCACATACAACGGGTGTAAGATAGTTTTACACAGCGAAAACACTTAGGGTTAACTTGACGAGCCTAGCATGTACAGACATGGCCTCGGAACACGGAGACCGAAAGGTCGAGCATGAGTCGTATAGTAGATACGATCAACATGAAGATGTTCACCGATGATGACTAGGCCGTCTCACGTGATGATCGGACATGGCCTAGTTGACTCGGATCATGTAATCACTTAGATGACCAGAGGGATGTCTATCTGAGTGGGAGTTCATAAGATGAACTTAATTATCCTGAACATAGTCAAAAGATCTTTGCAAATTATGTCGTAAGCTCGCGCTTTAGTTCTACTGTTTTAGATATGTTCCTAGAGAAAATATAGTTGAAAGTTAAAAGTAGCAATTATGCGGACAGTAGAAAGCTTATGTCCTTGATGCACTGCTCAATGTGCCGAACCCCAAACGTCGTTTGTGGATGTTGTGAACATCGGACATACATGTTTTGATAACTACGTGATAGTTCAGTTAAACGGTTTAGAGTTGAGGCACTAAAGACGTTTTTCGAAACATCACGGAACATATGAGATGTTTCAAGGGCTGAAATTGGGATTTCAGGCTCGTGCCCACGTCAAGAGGTATGAGACCTCCGACGATTTTCTTAGCCTGCAAACTAAGGGAGAAAAGCTCAATCGTTGAGCTTGTGCTCAGATTGTCTGAGTGCAACAATCACTTGAATCGAGTGGGAGTTGATCTTCCAGATGAGATAGTGATGTTTCCCCAAAGTCATTGCCACCAAGCTGCTAGAGCTTCATGATGAACTATAACATATCAGGGATAGATATGATGATCCTTGAAATATTCGCGATGTTTGACACCGCGAAAGTAGAAATCAAGAAGGAGCATCAATTGTTGATCGTTGGTGAAACCACTAGTTTCAAGAAGGGCAAGGGAACAAAGGGATACTTCACGAAACGGCAATTCAGCTGCTGCTCTAGTGAAGAAACCCAAGGTTGAACCCAAACCCGAGACTAAGTGCTTCTGTAATAAAGGGAACAGCCACTGGAGCAGAATTACCCTAGATACTTGGTAGATGAGAAGGCTGGCAAGGTCGATAGAAGTATATTGGATATACATTATGTTAATATGTACTTTACTAGTACTCCTAGTAGCACCAGGGTATAAGATACCGGTTCGGTTGCTAAGTATTAGTAACTCGAAATAAAAGCTACGAAATAAACGGAGACTAGCTAAAGGTGAGCTGACGATATGTGTTGGAAGTTTTTCCAAGCTTGATGTGATCAAGCATCGCACGCTCCCTCTACCAACAAGATTGGTGTTAAACCTAAATAATTGTTATTTGGTGTTTGCGTTGAGCATAGACATGATTGGATTATGACTATCGCAATACGGTTATTCATTTAAAGAGAATAATGGTTACTCTATTTATTTGAATAATACCTTCAATGGTCTTGCACCTAAAATGAATGGTTTATTGAATCTCGATCGTAGTGATACACATTTTCATGCCAAAAGATATAAGATAGTAATGATAGTACCACTTACTTGTGGCACTGCCATGTAAGTCATAATGGTATAAAACGCATGAAGAAGCTCCATGTTGATGGATCTTTGGACTCACTCGTTTTTGAAAAGTTTGAGACATGCGAACCATGTCTATTGGTGTATATGCATGAAGAAACTCCATGCAGATGGATCATTTGGAGTCACTTGATTTTGAATCACTTGAGATATGCAAATCATACCACATAGGCAAGATGACTGAAAAACCTCGGTTTCAGTAAAATGGAACAAGATAGCAACTTGTTGGAAGCAACACATTTTTGATGTGTGCAGTCCAATGAGTGCTGAGGCATGCAGTGAATATCGTTATGTTCTTACTTCACAGATGATTCGAGTAGATGTTGAGAATATTTTCTTGATGAAACACAAGTCTGAATTATTGAATGGTTCAAGTAATTTCAGAGTGAAGTAGAAGATCATTGTGACAAGAGGATAAAATGTCTATGATATGATCATAGAGATGAATATCTGAGTTACGAGTTTTGGCACGCAATTAAGACATTGTGGAAATTGTTTCACAATTAATACCACCTGGAACACCATAGTTTGATGGTGTGTCCGAACATCATAGTTGCACCCTATTGGATATGGTGTCTACCATGATGTCTCTTATCGAATTACCACTATCGTTCATGGGTTAGGCATTAGAGACATCCGCACTCACTTTAATAGGGTACCACGTAATTCCGTTGAGATGACACCGGTTTAGAGAAACCTATGCTGTCATTTCTTAAAGGTTTGGGGCTGCAACGCTTATGTGAAAAAGTTTCAGGTTGATAAGCTCGAACCCAAAGCGGATAAAATGCATCTTCATAGGACACCCAAAACAGTTGGGTATACCTCCTAATTCAGATCCGAAAGCAATATGGATTGTTTCTTGAATCGGGTCCTTTCTCGAGGAAAGGTTTCTCTCGAAAAGTTGAGTAGGAGGATGGTGGAGACTTGATGAGGTTATTGAACCGTCACTTCAACTAGTGTGTAGTAGGGCAGAGGAAGTTGTTCCTGTGGCACCTACACCAACTGAAGTAGAAGCTTATGATAGTGATCATGAAATTTCGGATCAAGTCACTACCGTACCTCGTAGGGTGACAAGGATACGTACTACTTCAGAGTGGTACAGTAATCCTGTCTTGATGATCATGTTGCTAGACAACAATGAACCTACGAGCTATGGAGAAGCGATGGTGGGCCCAAATTCCGACAAATGGTTAGAAGCCATGAAATCCGAGATAGGATCCATTTATCAGAACAAAGCATGGACTTTGGTGGACTTGCCCGATGATCGGCAAGCCATTGAGATAAATGGATCTTTAAGAAGAAGACGGACGTGGATGGTAATGTCACCATCTATGAAGCTCGACTTGTGGCGAAGTGTTTTTTCACAAGTTCAAGGAGTTGACTACGATGAGATTTTCTCATCTGTAGCGATGCTTAAAGTCCGTCGGAATCATGTTAGCATTAGCTGCATTTATGAAATCTGGCAGATGGATGTCAAAACGAGTTTCCTTATCAGTTTTCGGAAGGAAAGTTTGTATGTGATACAATCTGAATGGTTTTGGCGATCCTTCTAAGGACTGGAGTAAGCATCTCGGAGTTGGAATGTGCACTTTGATAAGATGATCAAAGATTTTGGGTTTATACAAAGTTTATGAGAAACTTGTATTTCCAAAGAAGTGAGTGGGAGCACTATAGAATTTCTGATGAATATATGTTGTTGACATATCATAGATCAGAGATGACGTAGATTTTCTAGAAAGCATATAGGGTTATTTGAAAGGTGTTTTTCAATAGAAAACCTGGATTAAGCTACTTGAACATTGAACATCAAGATCTATAAGGATAGATCAAAATGCTTAATAATACTTTCAAATGAGCACATACCTTGACATGATCTTGAAGGTGTTCAAGATGGATCAGTCAAAGAAGAAGTTCTTGCCTGAGTTGTAAGGTACGAAGTTAAGACTTAAAGCTCGACCTCGGCAGAAAAGAGAGAAAGGACGAAGGTCGTCCCCTATGCTTTAGACGTAGGCTCTACAGTATGCTACGCTGTGTACCGCACCTGAACTGTGCCTTGCCATGAGTCAGTCAAGGGGTACAAGAGTGATCTAAGAATAGATCACAGTATAGCGGTCAAAGTTATCCTTAGTAACTAGTGGACTAAGGAATTTTCTCGGTTATGGAGGTGATAAAGAGTTCGGCGTAAAGGGTTACGTCGATGCAAGCTTTAACACCTATCCGAGTGACTCTGAGTAGCAAACCGGATACGTATAGTAGAACAGTTATTTGGAATAGTTCCAAATAGAGCGTGGTAGCTGCATCTAGGAGATGACATAGAGATATGTAAAGCACACACGGATCTGAAAGATTCAGACCCGTTGACCAAAAACCTCTCTCACAAGCAAAACATGATCAAACCTGAGAACTCATTGAGTCTTAATCACATGATGATGTGAACTAGTTTACAGACACTAGTAGACTCTTTGGATGTTGGTCACATGGCGATGTGACCTGTGAATGTTAATCACATGGCGATGTGAACTAGATTATTGACTCTAGTGCAAGTGGGAGACTGTTGGAAATATTCCCTAGAGGCAATAATAAAAGTGTTATTATTATATTTCTTTGTTCATGATAATAGTCTTTTATTCATGCTATAACTGTATTATCCGGAAATCGTAATACACGTGTGAATACATAGACCACAATATGTCCCTAGTGAGCCTCTAGTTGACTAGCTCGTTGTGATCAACAGATAGTCATGGTTTCCTGGCTATGGACATTGGATGTCGTTGATAACAGGATCACATCATTAGGAGAATGATGTGATGGACAAGACCCAATCCTAAGCCTAGCACAAAGATCGTGTAGTTCGTATGCTAAAGCTTTTCTAAATGTCAAGTATCTTTTCCTTAGACCATGAGATTGTGCAACTCCCGGATACCGTAGGAATGCTTTGGGTGTACCAAACGTCACAACGTAACTGGGTGGCTATAAAGGTGCATTACAGGTATCTCCGAAAGTGTCTGTTGGGTTGGCACGAATCGAGACTGGGATTTGTCACTCCGTGTAAACGGAGAGGTATCTCTGGGCCCACTCGGTAGGACATCATCATAATGTGCACAATGTGATCAAGGAGTTGATCACGGGATGATGTGTTACAGAACGAGTAAAGAGACTTGCCGGTAACGAGATTGAACAAGGTATCGGTATACCGACGATCGAATCTCGGGCAAGTACAATACCGCTAGACAAAGGGAATTGTATACGGGATCGATTGAGTCCTTGACATCGTGGTTCATCCGATGTGATCATCGTGGAACATGTGGGAGCCAACATGGGTATCCAGATCCCGCTGTTGGTTATTGACCGGAGAACGTCTCGGTCATGTCTGCATGTCTCCCGAACCCGTAGGGTCTACACACTTAAGGTTCGATGACGCTAGGGTTATAAAGGAAGTTTGTATGTGGTTACCGAATGTTGTTCGGAGTCCCGCATGAGATCCCGAACGTCACGAGGAGTTCCGGAATAGTCCGGAGGTAAAGATTTATATATGGAAAGTTGTTGTTCGGGTTCCGGAAAAAGTTCGGGTTTTTTCGGTATTGTACCGGGAAGCTTCCAGAAGGTTCCGGAGGATTCCGGAGAGGTCCGGAGGTCCGGAAATTGTTCCACCACGTACAATACAGTAGCATGGGCTATAAGGGGGCGCCCTAGCCTTTATGGGCCAAGGGAACCAGCCCCCCAAGGCCCATGCGCATGGGAAGGGGGAAACCCTAAAGGGGGAGGCCTCCACTTGACTTGGGAGGCACTCCTCCCCCCTTGGCCGCACTCCTTGGGGTGGGAAACACATGAGAACTTCTCCCTCTATTGGTGCAGCCCTGCCTCTCCCCCTCCTCCTCTCCCGTGGTGCTTGGCGAAGCCCTGCTGGATTGCCGCGCTCCTCCACCACCACCACGCCGTTGTGCTGCTGCTGGATGGAGTCTTCCTCAACCTCTCCCTCTCTCCTTGCTGGATCAAGGCGTGGGAGACGTCACCGGGCTGTACATGTGTTGAACGCGGAGGTGCCGTCCGTTCGGCACTAGGATCTCCGGTGATTTGGATCACGACGAGTACGACTCCTTCAACCCCGTTCTCTTGAACGCTTCCGCTTAGCGATCTACAAGGGTATGTAGATGCACTCTCCTTCCCCTCGTTGCTGGTTTCTCCATAGATAGATCTTGGTGACACGTAGGAAAATTTTGAATTTCTGCTACGTTCCCGAACACTTCTTCATTCCTGTGTCTGTCCCCTCGGGGAAATGTCACACGATGAATTCCGGAGTCCTGTTAGCCCGCTACAGCCCGGTTCACCGGAGTCTTGCTAGCCCAGTGCTACAGCCTGGATTCACTCGCTGATGACTGACACGTTCGTTGTTGGGTCATGTATGCCTGTCCCTGTAAGTTAGTGCCACTTTGGGTTCACGACTAGCCATGTCAGCCCGGGTTCCTTGTCATATGGATGCTAGCGGCACTATCATATACGTGAGCCAAAAGGCGCAAACGGTCCCGGGCCAGGTAAGGTGGCACCCGTGGGAATACCGTGCGTGAGGCCGCAAAGTGATATGATGTGTTACATGCTAGATCGGTGTGACTTAGGATCTGGGTCCTGACAGGTGGACACACTCATAGAAAGCAATGGCGATGATGCAACGGAGGATAATCCCCTCGAGAAGCAAACAAAGCGCTTATGTCAACGGCGCCACTCTAAAGCCCGCCATAGCAAAAACAGTGATACCGGCACAAGAAAGAGTAATACCCCGGACGACGCTAAAGATAACGACGACCCCGTAGACCCAGCGATGGAGCAGCATGAGCCAGGGGACGACGAACACAGTCTGGGGCCGCTGTCCGATCACAACAATGCCGAAGAAAAAACTTACAAACATGTCTCCGGAGAGGAGAACAGTCTGGACGACGATGCACACATCATCCCGGAAAAGCATTTGGAACAAGAGCACCTACACAGAAGGCTTATTGCCACCACGAGGAGCTTGAAGAAGCAGAAGCAACGTCTTAAAGCCACGCAGGATATGCTCAACCACAGATGGAACAAAGTGCTCAACACTGATGAAATATACGGCGGTGATCGCCACACAAAGAGCTACCCAAAATGCAAGTTTGCTGCCCGAATTCGACGACGAGGCCATCGCGCCCATTCCGCCGAAAAACAATACGGCCGATCTGCCGGACCGACCACCCCGTGGCCGAGACAGAGTGGCTAATGATGCCGCACACAAGTCAGGACACGATCTACATGAGCACCTGGACAAAAGAGCCGGTATGGCCAGGTCCATCTATGGATCTAGGAATCATGCTCCTACGCAGGATCACGGCCACCAAACCGACTATACTGATCAAATACCTGCTCGGAATCAACACCGAACCCTACATCCGTCGGACGCATGCCATGACACATCCAAATACAGGGGTGCCGCACACCCCCTGTGCTTCACCGATGAGGTGTTGGATCATGAATTTCTAGAGGGGTTTAAACCCGTACACATCGAGGCATGTCACGGAATGACAGACCCTGCAGTCTGGATTGAGCACTTTATTCTTCACATTCATATGGCTCGCAGAGATGATCTCCACGCCATCAAATACCTTCTCATGTTGAAAGGACCAGCTCGGTACTGGTTGAAAAGCCTCCCCGGAAACTCAATTAAAAGTTGGGAGGAACTCGAGGACGCTTTCAGGGCTAATTTAAAAGGGACATATGTCCGACCTCCGGATGCAGACGATTTGAGTCACATTATTCAACAACCCGGAGAGTCGGCCCGTAAGCTCTGGAACAGATTTCTCACCAAGAAGAACCAAATCGTCGACTGTCCGGATGCCAAAGCCTTAGCAGCCTTCAAACACAGTGTCCAGGACGAATGGCTTGCCAGACACCTCGGCCAGGAAAAGCCGAGGACAATGGAAGCCCTAACAACTCTTATGACCCGCTTTTGCGCGGGCGAGGACAGTTGGTTGGCCCACAGCGGCACCAGCGACATAGGCACATCCAAAATCAGGGATGGCAATGGGAAGCCGCGACGCAATAAAAACAAGCATCAAAATAATGAAGACAGCCCAGACAAAATTCTAGACAGATCATGTCAGATTCATGGCACCCCTGAGAAACCTGCGAATCACACCAACAGAGAATGTTGGGTCTTCAAGCAGGCCGGCAAGCTAAACACCGAACACATGGGGAGGGAGCTGCCAAGTGAAGACAAGGACGAACCTCGCCAGCCGAACACTGGGGGACAGAAGAAATTCCCACCAGAGGTCAAAACAGTGAACATGATTTACACAACCCACATACCAAAGTGGAAGCGCAAACGCACACTCCAAGACGTATACGCTGTAGAGCCCGTCGCACCCAAATTCAACCCATGGTCGGCCTGCCCGATCACTTTCGATCGCAGGGATCATCCAACTAGTATCCAGCATGGAGGTTCGGCTGCCTTGGTGCCCGACCCAATAATTGACGGATACCATCTCACCCGAGTCCTCATGGACGACGGCAGTAGTCTTAATCTGATATATCAGGACACTGTCCGCAAGATGGGGATAGACCCGTCAAGAATCAGCCAAAGCAGTACTACTTTTAAAGGAGTAATACCAGGCGTAGAGGCCCGCTGCACGGGCTCTCTAACATTAGAGGTTGTATTCGGTTCTCCCGACAACTTCCGAAGTGAAGAACTAATCTTCGACATCGCTCCATTCCGAAGCAGCTACCATGCACTACTCGGAAGAACGGCCTTCGCTCGTTTCAATGCAGTACCGCATTACGCTTATCTCAAACTCAAGATGCCCGGTCCACGTGGCATCATCACAATTAGCGGAAATATAGAGCGTTCCCTGCGTGTGGAAGAATATGTGGCGGCTCTAGCAGCCGAACCACTAAACGGCCTCTCCAACCCAAGTAACTAATCGGTCGTTGAGACCAGGGACACAGCTAGACATGTTCGGCGCACCACTAGTTGTAGCAGCCCAGATAAATATGAGCTGGATTAACAGCTATGCCCCCATATGTGGTGCTAGGGGTTGCCCGCATGTAAAAGGGTCCATAGTTTGGCTTGACCCTATTAAATACACAATAGATTGAACTCTCATGGTTCATTAATAATAACCAACTTTTCGAATGGTCACACCAGATTCTTTCACCTGGGCTTTTCCTTTTTCTTTACAGATGACCATGGTGCTACACCCTTCCAGGATACGGCACAACAGAGACAAAGGCGCAGATGTGCAGCAGGGCCCCGATCAAAGGTTTCTTTTTTAGATTAAGACCATGTGTAAACCTTTTTTATTGTCTCTTGTTGCCTCACACCCTCCGGGAACTTAAAATAACCAAGAGGGATACTGGCGTTATTGGCAAGCTTATGATTCGCCGATCTAAAACAGACATTGCAAGGGCAGATGTCAGTGGGCAACGACACCTATGGGATCACTGGAATCCCTTCTATGGTTGCGGGGCGCGGAATCGTGAGAAGAGCAGGACTAGGGGATGGCACACAGGGGATTTACCCAGGTTCGGGCTGCAAAGATGCGTAAAACCCTACGAACTTGCTTTGGTGGTTGTATTAGTATTCTTGAGCTCTTGAACTAGCTCTGGGTGCTACAAGGTTCAAAAGTGCCGAATCCCTTCCCAGTATGCCATGGGCCTCCTTTTATAGGCGAAAGGGGCTGCCACAGTGGCACACAGGAGGTGAAAAGTGCTACAGCGTTGCGAGGTTATCACTAGTATTACAGGACAAGACGCATTAAATGCGGGGCTTAGGTGTCCGTCACTTTATTGGGGGACGGGGGTGAGGCCCGTCCCATTCGTCACCGCCCCTCCTGGCTTCGATACGCACCCCAGTCAGCAACGCATGCAGCGCCATGTAGGCAGGCAGGTAGCTGAGGTGGCGCGGTGGTGGAGCCTCCACGAAGGTCTGCATGCTACCGCGCAGGTGCCTGCCCAGCTGGTTGGGTCGGTGGCTGCGCATGAACGGCGGTAGGAACTTGGCTGGTGCATGCCTGGTAGTGGCCTTGCCGGGATGCTTGGCAATGGTCTTGCCGGGTGGCCCGGCAACGATCTTGCCGCTGCGCCTGGGGGGTCTTGTGGGTTTCTTTGGTGGGGACGGTTGCCTTCCTATCCCCATTTGATCTTGATTGCTTTATGTCTTCACAAAGATCTGCATGCCACCACAGAGGTACCTCCCGAACCCTGTCCCAACGCGACTGCTTAGCGTCGGTGGGCTCGAAGGTGGCTCGCTCAGCGGGTGTGGACGAGCTGCCCCGGCAAGAATCTTGCCGGGGCAACCTGCATTGCCCGTGCAACCTTTGTGGTCTTGGTCCTTTGTTGTTTTGCTTTGCTTGTCCCTGTGGCCTTGGCTTTTCTTCGGCTTCCCTCTCTTGCCTTTGCTGATGTGCGGTCGTGGCAGGCGGCTCTGACTGCCCGTGCACAAGTAAAGGGGTCAAAAGCTAGGCCCCTACTTTTGTACACAGACAGGAGCCCCCGGGCCTGGGTCACACATAGGCGTAGCGCGTTGTTGGGCTAGGCCCAGAACTGTGCGCGGGCAGTTGAGGAGGTTTTACCGCGGCCATTGTTCCGCCCGCTGCACTTCCCCACGACCTGCATTGAACGCGCGACGTGGGGGTCATCCACATGCGTGACGTGGGGGGGCATGCGTGGGATGGCGACCGCACGCATGCGTCGTGTCACAGTTAATGGGAGAGGAGGAGGCCCGCGTTTTCCCTATAAAAAAGGGATAACTGCGGGCGCGCTGCTCACTTTTCCCCTTTCCTGCGCCTCCCTCCATCTGGAAACCGCCGCCCCCTTTCTTCTTCCTCGAGCCTCTGCTTCTGCTCATCACCGACACGCTTCTGCCATCCCCTGCTTTCCGCGACCACAATGGCACCCAAATCCTCCAAAGGAAAGGGGGCAACCAAGGATGCCGGCCCGGCGGAGCCGTCGGAGAGCGAGTTCGTGGCGCGACGGGCGCAATTCGCCCTTTTCCCCTCAACGGTCGTCGTGCCCATGCTCCGGGAGTACTTCAAGGTCCTGTGGGGTGTGAAGATGGGGGAGAGGCGACGGGCCATCCGGACACACGCGTCGTCCCCGCCAGTGCCGGGCCTTCCCCAAATCGGTACCTTTTTTCGTCAACTACTTCTCGTGCGGGCTCTGTCCCCCTTTCTCTAATTTCTTCAAGGATATCATGTACACCTTCGGCTTCCGCCTCCTGGACTTCACCCCAAATGCCATGGCGTGTATGGCCCTTTTCGCACACCTTCGCGAGGGCTTCGTCGGGGTGCATCCCAGCACGGCGCTCTTCCGCCACTATTTCTCCCCCCGGATCCAAAAGGGAGGCGCCATCACCGGCAGCGTCGCTTTGATCCCAAGCGCCAAAGGAGCATACCCGGACGGCGCCATGAAGCAGAGGTGGGAAGAGTGGCGGGGCTGATGGTTTTATATCGAGGAGGAGAATCCGCCGGCGTTCTGTGAGGTCCGTCAGGTGGCGCCGGTCCGTGGAAAGGACTGGGGCGACGTCGACGTCAATGATGAGAAGCTCACGATCGCCACCACCAGGATCCTCAGGCTTACCCGGACCGGGCTCACCCGCAAGATGATCGGTGCGGACTTCATCCGTCGCCGTATTGCCCCTTTGCATGATAAGGGGAGGCCGACCTGGCTTTTTGTGAATGCTGCTGATATCATGAGGCTCCGCCTCAGCCTCGACCATAACCTGACAGTGCTGAGGCATGCTCATCTCTGCCAGCGAATCTTCCAGCTCGAGGTTAATGAAGAGGGCGAGGTAGAGCGGTTCGACAAGGTGGCAAGAGCTGTCGCGAATGCCGGCAAGGTGGACAAGGAGCCCGTTTTCAAGTTGCCGACGGGGGTGGTCCCGCTCAGCAACAACTGTCATCAGTCGGATATCATCGCCATGATGCCGCTCTTTAATGCGCATGGCCTTGACCCGAGGTGGGTCGAGCCTGACGAGCTCAGGGTGCAAGAGTTCTTTGACGCCTTACACGAGGCATATGTCACCGACGAGCTGCGTCTTGTCCAAGACACTTCTCAGGTGGAGTTGGACTACATCACCTGCAGGTTGTGGGAGGCGAGGGTTGCCGAGGAGTCGGCGAGGCTCGTCGTGGAGGCCGGCAGCGCCGGCGACACGGTGGACAGTGTCGCGGCGTAAGCGGAGGAGGAGGACCTCTCCCAGTGGGCGGCGGCCGCTGGGGAGGCCAGCGGTGCCGGC
>NC_041393.1:271757440-271777603 GCF_002162155.2 Triticum dicoccoides | reverse complement strand
CATCGACGGGGCTTCGGAGGAAGATGAGGAGGAGGAGATTGCACCCTCCGTCCCTCCGGGCACCGGGAAGGGGCGAGTTCTGCGGCGGGCTGCCTCCGGCGAGCCGGTTCGCCCTGGCCGGGCCGCGCAGCTGCGGCTGGCGCAGGGAGCGGCGACGCGCCAGATGAGGGACACGGTGATGAAGAAGGCGGCGGAAGCCGAGGCAGCGAGGAGGAAGACACCTGCTTCCTCGTCGTCCAGGCGTGCTCAAACGCCACCGCCTTCCTCGCCGCTGGCAGGCGTTGGCGCGGGGATTGCCTTTGACTTCGGGCCCCTCAGTCCGGACAGATACTCTGGGTCACCCAGCCCGGCGAGGAAAAGGAAGGCACCAGAGGAGGAGGAGGAGGAGGAGGAAGGAAATGACGAGTAAGTCTCTGCTTTCCTCCCTCATTCCTCACACATCCCCCGATGGTGTTACTCACTTGCCTACATTTTGCAGGCATATGGAGACGCTGGCCCAGAGGAAGAAGAGGGCCCAGTTGTCGGTGAGTAGCCAGCCCCCGGCAGGCACCTCCAGCACGCCACTGGTGGTGTCGAGCAGCCCGGACAGCAGCCCCCGGCCCAGCCCCCGGCGAGAGTCCATCACCTGCCCTCCATCAGCGTGCGTTATGCGTGATGCTTCAGCGCTAATCATGCCGTGGGTGCAGGAGGGGAGCAGCACCAAGGGGAGCCACGAAGGGCTTCTCCTATCGTGCCTCCCCCTTCAACCACACTGCCCCGATGGGCGTCCCCGGCAAGGGCACCAAGCCCCGAGGCCATGCACACGGAGGAGGAGGAGAAGAACGCAGGCGCTGGTGGCTTCCATTCGCCGCCGGATCTTGGCGGAGAAAAGGCTTCCGCCCCTCATCCTGGCACAGGTAGGCTACCCATTTTTTTGTTTACATTCTTCTTTTCCTCTCCGGCTTTCGATCTTGGCTCCACCCTGTCTCTTTCTTGGTGTCCAGGCCCTTCTTCGGAGGATGTCGACACCACCATCAAGGATGTTGTTGCGGAGGCCGCGGCGGAGGCGGAGAAGATTGCTGCCGAGGAGAGCGCCAGGGACGCCGCCGAGGATGCCGCCAAGGGGACCACTGAAGGATCCGACAAGAAGCGTGCCGAGGAGCCCGGCAAGGGACCCGCCGAGGGAACCGGCAAGGTCACTGCCGAGGAGGCAGTGGTCGACGATCAGCCCTCCTTCTCTGCCACCTCTGGCTCCGGAAAGTACCTAAAGGTGGGCGATGACCTCTTCGTACACTTTTCAGGCGCGTCAAGCTCCAGAGCCCCTGTCGAGGGGGAACTGTTCGACAATGAGGTGCTCGCCGGCGCCGGTCTTGACGTTATTGACGAGCCAAGCATTGATAGCGATGGCTCCCAGGAGGAGCGGCTGCTCCGGGCCATGGGTGCCAGCTTCCGGAAACTCCAGGCTCTCCACCACGCTCTCCTGGACAAGGCCAAGTCCAAGACGGTGGTGGTGGAGAAAGTGGAGGCAGATTTTGAGGAGCGCATCGCCGAGGCACAAGGTTGGTGGCGCCAGGCTTAGGACGAGCTGAAGGCCGCTCAGGGCGAGCTGGCCAGGCGCGACCTGGAGCTCACCATGAGGCTGGCCGACATCGAGAAGGCCCAGGAAATAGCAAAGAGGCTGGCCGACGAGGCCGCAGCCATCCGGTCCCAGCACGAGGCCGCCCTGAGGACCCAGGAGGAGGACCTTGCCACGCACGAGGAGAAGCTTGCCGCCACTCTCCGCGGCAAGGATGAAGAAGTGGACAAGCTCGTCCTACGGCGGATCCAGGAGCTGGAGCGGAGGCATCAGGAGGCACTCAACGCCCTGGCTCAGGCTCATGCTGGCAAGGTGAAGGAGCTGGAGGATCAAGCTCGGAAGCTGTCCCAAGAGAAGGGCACGCTCAACGGCACCCTGACAGAGGCGCATGGCGAGATCATTGGCAAGTCTGGAGAGCTCTCTAAAGCCAATGCCTCCATCAAAGATCTCAAGCGGAAGCTGAGAGAGCTCAAGGAGGTGCTATCGGGGGCCTTGACCCGGGAGGGACTCCTGACAAAGGAGCTGGAGATGGAGAAGCAGCTGCTAAGGATCGAGACCGCCAACCTCAAGGATCACAAGGCGGACGAGAAACGCTGGCTTGAGCGCCTTGCCGCCGTCGCAAACTCGGTCGTCGACCAGCTGGCCATCATGGGGGTGCCGGGCATGGAGTACGGCCTGGAAGTGAACCTGAGCCCCAACGCCAGCCTGACCATATACTTTGAGAGGGTCGTTGGCGCCTTGAAGCGGCTCCACTCCAACCGGGCGGCCTCCCTTGTCGAAGAATCTCGGATTCTTTGCCAGGGGGCCATCACCAGGGTGCTCGTCAAGATAGCGCACTGGCATCCTGACCTCGACTTCCGAGCGATGCTGAAGAGCTTGCCGGAGGACGCTGACATCGCAGCGCTCAACGAGCGTATCCAGCCCATCCTCAGCTGCATCGACAAAATCAAGAGGTTGGAGGGCCAGCGCCGGGACTGAGCACCTCATTTCTTACCGCCGCTGCAGGTCCATGACCAAGACAAATGCTATCTTTAGTTAGAACCACGGCGGCAATTTATGTAATACGACTCTGCCGTACCCCTGAAACTATGCATGTTATTCTCTGGTTAGATTCTCCTTTGTATGTATGCCCCACGTCGATTGGGTAAGCTTGCCGACACATAACCCGGGGCGGCGCCCTGAGGACGGATCCTCATTAGCCTATCGGATATGCTTGCCGCTGGCGAAGCACCTTACCGCCACCAGCGCGGCTGCTCAATCTGTCGAGCTTGACTCGAGCCAGAAACGAGAGCGTAGCTGGTGGCGGAAGGCTACCCTGCCGCTCTTGACGCGTCCGCTCGAACTGTTGAGCAGGCTCAAAACAGAACAAGGGCGTTGCCAATCGCAGGAGGGCCCCTTCGCGTACAGGTTTCCCATACATAGTCAGAACCGCCGAGGAAAACAACCTCATATTTAAGGATAAAAACTTAAAGTTTAGCATGACTTAGCTCTTTCGTCGCCGCCTCGGCATCCTTCACGCCAACGGGCAGTGCCGCCCTCTTGGCCGCCTTCTCTGCAGATGCCGCGGCGATGATGAACTGCTAGTCCTACCCCTAGGCCAGATTCTCACAATAGCGGTGCCCCTTACCTGGTGCGCCAAAGATGTTGGTGGGAAACGACACCTATGGGATCACTGGAATCCCTTCTGCGGTTGCGGGGCACAGAATCATGAGAAGAGCGTGACTAGGGGATGGCACACAAGGGATTTACCCAGGTTCGGGCCGCAAAGATGCGTAAAACCCTACGATCCTGCTTTGGTGGTTGTATTAGTGTTCTTGAGCTCTCGAACTAGCTCTAGGTGCTGCGAGGTTCAAAAGAGCCGAATCCCTTCCCAGTATGCCATGGGCCTCCATTTATAGGCGAAAGGGGCTGCCACAGTGGCACACAGGAGGTGGAAAGTGCTACAGCGTTGCAAGGTTATCGCTAGTATTACAGGACAAGGCGCATTAAATGCGGGGCTTAGGTGTCCGTCACTTTATTGGGAGACGGGGGTGAGGCCCGTCCCGTCCATCGCCGCCCCTCCTGGCTTCTACACACGCCCCAGTCAGCAACACATGCAGCGCCATGTAGGCAGGCAGGCAGCTGAGGTGGCGCGGTGGTGGAGCCTCCACGAAGGTCTGCATGCTGCCACGCAGGTGCCTGCCCAGCTGGTTGGGTCGGTGGCTGCGCATGAACGGTGGTGGGAACTTGGCTGGTGCGGGCCTGGCAGTGGCCTTGCCGGGATGCCTGGCGATGGTCTTGCCGGGTGGCCCGGCAAGGGTCTTGTCGGGGGGTCTTGTGGGTTTCTTTGGTGGGGACGGTTGCCTTCCTATCCCCATTTGATCTTGATTGCTTTATGTCTTCACAAAGATCTGCATGCCACCACGGAGGTGCCTCCCGAACCCTATCCCAATGCGACTGCTCAGCGTCGGTGGGCTCGAAGGTGGCTCGCTCAGCGGGTGTGGACGAGCTACCCCGGCAAGGATCTTGCCGGGGCTGGCGGGGCTGCCCTCGGAAAGGGTCCTTGCCGGGGCAACCTGCATTGCCCGTGCAACCTTTGTGGTCTTGGTCCTTTGTTGTTTTGCTCTGCTTGTCCCTATGGCCTTGGCTTTTTTTCGGCTTCCCTCTCTTGCCTTGCTCACGTGCGGTCATGGCAGGCGCCTCTGACTGCCCGTGCACAAGTAAAGGGGTCAAAAGCTAGGCCCCTACTTTTGTACACCGACAGCAGCATCCAATGTGTTTTTGGGATTTATGCCCTCACCACAACCGCTCTTTTGTCACACCAGATTAATGCACGTACCTGGCAATTCAGGGCTCATTATCAAGGGCGGTACTCAACCCAGCATATGTTGTAAAGTCCAAATACCTTCAGGAGTGTTTGGCGTCGCGAGTTTGGCCTTATATGCATCAGCTCTGAATCATGTCTTTGGTCATTAGTTGGGTTTGCATGGCTCCTGTGTTTTGCTACCTTACGTTCCGCTCTATCGGCTAAGGTGGCACTGGGAGAACTACTGCGATTGTGCCCTGGTTCATTGACACGTCCATTTTGCATCATGCTTTTATATCAATATTTATGGCATTATGGGCTGTTATTACACATTATATCTCAATACTTATGGCTATTCTCTCTTATTTTACAAGGTTTAACATGAAGAGGGGGAATGCCGTCAGCTGGAATTCTGGCTGGAAAAGGAGCAAACATTGGAAACCTATTCTGCACTGCTCCAAAAATCCTGAAACTCCACGAAACCTGTTTTTGGAATTAATAAGAATTATTGAGCGGAAGAAATACATCAGGGGGCCCACACCCTGGCCAGGAGGGTGGGGGGCGCGCCCACCCCTACTGGGCATGCCCCCTGTCTTCTGGGCCCCCTTGTGACCCCCCGGTGTCCATCTTCTGCTATACGAGGGCTTTTACCTGGGAAAAAATCGTGGGCAAGCTTATGGGACGAAACTCCGCCGCCACGAGGCGGAACCTTGGCGGAACCAATCTAGAGCTCCAGCGGAGCTGTTCTGCCAAGGACACTTCCCTCCGGGAGGGGGAAATCATCACCATCGTCATCACCAATGATCCTCTCATCGGGAGGGGGTCAATCTCCATCAACATCTTCACCATCACCATCTCCTCTCAAAACCCTAGTTCATCTCTTGTATCCAATCTTGTATCAAAACCACAAATTGGTACCTGTGGGTTGCTAGTAGTGTTGATTACTCCTTGTAGTTGATGCTAATTGGTTTACTTGGCGGAAGATCATATGTTCAGATCCTTAATGCATATAATTACTCCTCGGATTATGAACATGAATATGATTTGTGAGTAGTTACGTTTGTTCCTGAGGACATGGGTGAAGTCTTGCTATTAGTAGTCATGTGAATTTGGTATTCATTCAATATTTTGATGAGATGTATGTTGTCTTTTCCTGTAGTGGTGTTATGTGAACATCGACTACCGGACACTTCACCATTTTTGGGCCTAGAGGAAGGCATTGGGAAGTAATAAGTAGATGATGGGTTGCTAGAGTGACAGAAGCTTAAACCCTAGTTTATGCGTTGCTTCGTTATGGGCTGATTTGGATCCATATGTTTAATGTTGTGGTTAGGTTTACCTTAATACTTCTTTTGTAGCTGCGGATGCAATAGGGGTTAATCATAAGTGGGATGCTTGTCCAAGTAAGGGCAGTACCCAAGCACCGGTCCGCCCACATATCAAATTATCAACGTACCGAACGATCCGAACGCGAATCATATGAGCGTGATGAAAACTAGCTTGACGATAATTCCCATGTGTCCTCGGGAGCTCTTTTATCATTATAAGAAATTGTCCAGGCTTATCCTTTTCTACATAAAATATTGGGACACCTTGCTGCACTTTATATACTTTCATTGCTTGTTACTCGTTACAATTTATCTTATCACAAAACTATCTATTACCTACAATTTCAGTGCTTGCAGAGAAAACCTTACTGAAAACCGCTTATCATTTCCTTCTGCTCCTCGTTGGGTTCGATACTCTTACTTATCAAAAGGACTACGATAGATCCCCTACAGTTGTGGGTCATCAAGACTCTTTTCTAGCGCCGTTGCCGGGGAGTGTAGCGCTTTTGGTGAGTGGAACTTGGTAAGGAAACATTTATATAGTGTGCTGCAATTTTTTGTTACTTGTCACTATGGATACTAATCCTTTGAGGGGCTTGTTCGGGGTATCTTCACCCTGACCAGAAGAGCAAAGAGTTTCTCCTCAACCTACTGAACTTTTTGAAAATATTTACTTTGAGATTCCTTCGGGTATGATAGAGAAACTGCTAGCTAATCCATTTGCAAGAGATGGAACATTGCATCCCGATTAACACCTTATCTTTGTGGATGAAGTTTGTGGATTATTTAAGCTTGCTGGTATTCCCGATGATGTTGTCAAAAGGAAGGTCTTCCCTTTATCTTTGAAGGGAGATGCATTGACATGATATAGGCTATGTGATGACACAAGATCTTGGAATTATAAACGATTGAAGTTGGAATTTCACAATGATCGCAATTACATATATAATATCTGGCCTCACGAAGGAGAAAGCATCGCTCAAGCTTGGGGGAGGCATAAGTCAATGTTATATTCATGCCCCAATCATGAGCTCTCCCGGGAAATGATTATTCAAAAAATTTATGCTCGGCTTTCTCTCAATGATCGCAACCTTCTCGATACTTCCTGTGGTGGTTCTTATATGCTGAAGACTATTGATTTCAAATGGGACTTATTGGAAAGAATTAAACGCAACTCTGAAGATTGGGGTTCCGACGATGGTAAGGAGTCAGGTATGACACCTAAGTTCGATTGTGTTAAATCTTTTATGGATACCGATGCTTTTCGTGGATTTAGCACTAAGTATGGACTTGACTATGAGATAGTAGCTTCTTTCTGTGAATCTTTTGCTACTCACGTTGATCTCCCTAAAGAAAAGTGGTTTAAATATAATCTTCCCGTTGAAGTAAAAGTAGTTGCACCTATTACAGTCGAAGAAAAGACTGTCACCTATAGTGATCCTATTGTTCCTACTACTTATGTTGAGAAACCTTCTTTTCCTGTTAGGATAAAGGATCATGCTAAAACTTCGACTGTTGTTCGTAAGAGTAATACTAGGCTTATACACCTCCTGAGAAAATCAAAGTTGAACCTAGTATTGCTATGGTTAATGATCTCTTGGATGATGATTTAGATGGGCATGTTATTTATTTCTGTGGTGAGACTGCTAATATTGCTAGACCAGATACTAAGATACATAGACCTGTTGTAGGCATGCCTGTTATTTCTGTTAAAATAGGAGATCATTGTTATCATGGCTTATGTGATATGGGTGCTAGTGCTAGTGCAAAACCCTATGATTTATATAAAGAAATTATGCACGACATTGCACCCGTTGAATTAGAAGACATTGATGTTACCATTAAGCTTGCTAATAGGGATACCATTAAACCAATTGGGATAGTTAGAGATGTTGAAGTCTTGTGTGGGAAGGTTAAATATCCTGCTGATTTTCTCGTTCTTGGTTCCCCACAAGATGATTTTTGTCCCATTATTTTTGGTAGACCCTTCTTGAATACAGCTAGTGCTAGGATTGATTGTGAAAAGGATACTGTTACAATTGGCTTAGAGGGTATGTCTCATGAGTTCAATTTTGCTAAGTTTTGTAGACAACCTCATGATAGAGAATCACCTAGTAAGGATGAGATTATTGGTCTTGCTTCTACTGCCGTGCCTCCTACTGATCCGTTAGAACCATATTTGCTTGACCATGAAAATGATATGTTTATGAAGGAAAGAAGGGAATTAGATGAAGTGTTCCTTAAACAGGAACCTATGCTGAAACACAACCTTCCCGTTGAAATTCTTGGGGATCCCCCTCCACCCAAGGCTGATCCCGTGTTTGAACTCAAACCATTACCTGATAATCTTAAGTATGCTTATCTTGATGAAAAGAAAATATATCCTGTTATTATTAGTGCTAACCTTTCAAAGCAAGAGGAACAAAGATTATTGAAAACTCTGAAGAAGCACCGAGCTGCTATTGGATATACCCTGGATGATCTTAAGGGCATTACTCCCACGTTATGCCAACACAAAATTACAGTGGAGAAAGATGCCAAACCAGTTAGAGATCCTCAACCACGACTGAATCCCAAGATGAAAGAAGTGGTAAGAAAGGATATACTAAAGCTCCTTGAGGCAGGTATAATTTATCCCATTGGTGATAGTGAATGGGTAAGCCCTGTCCATTGTGTTCCTAAAAAGGGAGGTATTACCGTTGTTCCTAGTGATAAAGATGAATTGATCCCGCAAAGAATTATTACAGGTTATAGGATGGTAATTGATTTCCGTAAATTAAATAAAGCTACTAAGAAAGATCATTACCCTTTACCTTTTATTGATCAAATGCTAGAAATACTATCCAAACACACCCATTTCTGCTTTCTAGACGTTTATTCTGGTTTCTCTCAAATACCTGTGTCAGTGGAGGATCAATCAAAAACTACTTTTACTTGCCCTTTCGGTACTTTTGCTTATAGATGTATGCCTTTTGGTTTATGTAATGCACCTTCTACCTTTCAAAGATGCATGATGGCTATATTCTTTGACTTCTGTGAAAATATTTGTGAGGTATTCATGGATGATTTCTCTGTTTATGGATCCTCTTTTGATGATTGCTTGAGCAACCTTGATCGAGTTTTGCAGAGATGCGAAGACACTAGTCTCGTCTTGAGTTGGGAAAAGTGCCACTTTATGGTTAATGAAGGCATTGTTTTGGGGCATAAGATTTCCGAGAGAGGTATTGAAGTTGATAAAGCCAAAGTTGATGCTGTTGAAAAGATGCCATGTCCCAAGGACATAAAAGGTATAAGAAGTTTCCTTGGTCATGCCGGTTTTTATAGGAGGTTCATTAAGGACTTTTCTAAAATCTCTAGGCCTCTGACTAATTTATTGCAAAAAGATATTCCTTTTGTCTTTGATGATGATTGTGTAGAAGCATTTGAAATACTTAAGAAAGCTTTGATCACTGCACCTATTGTTCAGCCGCCTGATTGGAATTTACCTTTTGAAATTATGTGCGATGCTAGTCATTATGCTGTAGGTGTTGTTCTAGGGCAAAGAGTTGATAAGAAATTGAATGTTATCCAGTATGCTAGTAAGACTCTTGATACTGCCCAGAGAAATTATGCTACTAGTGAAAAGGAGTTCTTAGCAGTTGTGTTTGCATGTGATAAGTTTAGACCTTATATTGTTGATTCCAAAGTTACTATTCACACTGATCATGCTGCTATTAAATATCTTATGGAAAAGAAAGATGCTCAGCCTAGACTCATTAGATGGGTTCTCTTGCTCCAAGAATTTGATTTGCATATTATTGATAGAAAGGGAGCTGAGAACCCCGTTGCTGACAACTTGTCTAGGTTAGAGAATGTTCTTGATGACCCACTGCCTATTGATGATAGCTTTCCTGATGAACAATTAGCGGTCGTTAATACTTCTCGTAGTGCTCCTTGGTATGCTGATTATGCTAATTATATTGTTGCTAAATTTATACCTCCTAGTTTCACATACCAGCAAAAGAAAAGGTTCTTTTATGATTTAAGACATTACTTCTAGGATGACCCACACCTTTAAAGAGGGAGTAGATGGTGTCATTAGACGTTGTGTACCTGAGCATGAACAGTAATAGATCCTACGCAAGTGTCACTCTGAATCCTATGGAGGACACCACGCTGGAGACAGAACTGCACACAAGGTACTACAATCTGGTTTTTATTGGCCTACTCTCTTCAAAGATGCTCGTAAATTTGTCTTATCTTGTGATGAATGCCAAAGAATTGGTAATATTAGTAGATGTCAAGAAATGACTATGAATTATTCTCTTGTTATTGAACTGTTTGATGTTTGGGGCTTTGATTATATGGGAGCTTTTCCTGCCTCTAATGGTTACACACATATTTTAGTTGCTGTTGATTACGTTACTAAGTGGGTAGAAGCTATTCCAACTAGTAGTGCTGATCATAACACTTCTATTAAATTGCTTAAAGAAGTTATTTTTCCGATGTTTGGAGTCCCTAGATATCTTATGACTGATGGTGGTTCACATTTTATTCATGGTGCTTTCCGTAAGATGCTTGCTAAGTATGATGTTAATCATAGAATCGCATCTCCTTATCATCCGCAGTCTAGTGGTCAAGTAGAGTTGAGCAATAGAGAGCTCAAATTAATTTTGCAAAAGATTGTGAATAGATCTAGAAAGAATTGGTCCAAAAAACTTGATGATGCATTATGGGCCTATAGATCTGCATACAAAAATCCTATGGGTATGTCTCCTTATAAGATGGTTTATGGAAAAGCTTGTCATTTACCTCTAGAACTTGAACATAAAGCATATTGGGCTATTAAAGAGCTCAACTATGACTTCAAACTTGCCGCTGAGAAGAGGTTGTTTCATATTAGCTCACTTGATGAATGGAGAACCCAAGCCTATGAGAATGCCAAGCTATTCAAAGAAAAAGTCAAACACTGGCATGACAAAAGGATACAAAAGCGTGAGTTTAACGTAGGTGATTATGTGTTATTATTCAACTCTTGTTTAATAATTTTTTGCAGGAAAACTTCTCTCTAAATGGGAAGGTCCTTACGTTATTGAGGAGGTCTATCGTTCTGGTGCCATAAAAATCAACAACTTCAAAGGCACAACTCCGAGGGTGGTGAACGGTCAAAGAATTAAACATTATATCTCAGGTAATCCTATCAATGTTGAAACTAATATTATTGAAACCGTGACCCCAGAGGAATACATAAGGGACACTTTCCAGAATGTTCCAGACTCCGAAAAGGAATAGGTATGTGGTATGGTAAGTAAACCGCCTCCAAAACAACTCCAATGGCAATTTTTCTCAGTTTTGGAATATTTAAGAATTTTAGGAAGAAAGAAGTAGTCCGAGAGGGACACGAGGCCTCCACGAGAGTGGACGGCGCGCCCCCCTGTCTCGCGGGCACCCCGTGTGCCTCCCGGACTCCATTTTGTTGCATGTTACGTATTTTGGTCAGTAAAAATTCATTATATAAACTCCTGAAGGTTTTGACCACCATATCACGCAAATATCCTCTGGTTTCGTTTCGAGCTGTTTCAGTTTCAGATCTAGAGCATCATGTCGTCTCCAAGCGCTCCCAAGGACAAATTTTTCGAGAGGGTTATCAACCCCTATCTCACGGAGGTGCTGCAACACCCTCAAACCATTGAGATGCATGAGGGGGTGCTGCACATCCGCGATGTGGAGGGACCAAGGCGTACCGAAAGCGTGGAGACAATGCTCGAAGCCGTGGAGCAGCAAGTTTTCAAGTGCCAAGGGATGGTGGAGCGTGGACTCAACACCAACTAGATGATGATCACAGAGTTCACCAACAACCACCAGCTAGATGCCAAGGTCATTGGGGAGACCATCTTCAAGCTTCAAGAGAAAATCAAGCACCTCCAAGCCCAGATCTATGACTTGCAAAACCAGAACTGTGAGTATGAACATAGATTCAAGAGGATGAGTTTGGCTGCAGATTTAAGGATCTCGGAGACTCGATCGTCCTTCTATGATGGTGAGCCTATGCCTTGCAAGATGGACGACAAGCCTACATCATCAACAACTCCTACTTCACCACCTCCGAGGACATAATCACATGGGTATGGGCACTCCCCTTGGCAACTGCCAAGATTGGGGGAGGTACCCCGGTATCGTATCACCATCACACTCCTATCTTTACCGTTTTTATTTAGTTCGATCCTTTTAGTAGTATCTTGATCTAGTAGATTGAAGTTTTGATATCAAGTAGTTTTGATTTTTGCTTTGTGATCTCTTTATGTAATCGAGTCCATGAGCTATCTATAATAAAGATTAGTGTTGAGTCAAGGGCTTCGCTATGTTGCTATGATCTTGAGAAAGTAGAAAGAATAAAAGAGTTCATATTGATCTTATGGTTAGTGATGACTTCACACATAGAAAGCATGAGGCATAAAAGTTGTTGAGAGTTGATAAACGTAGTTTTGGTTATCGTTGCAATTAATAGGAAGTGATAAGGAAAGAGAGATTCACCTGCAAATATATTATCTTGGACATCTTTTATGATTGGGAGCACTCATTAAGTATGACATGCTAAAAGAGTTGACGTTGGACAAGGAAGACAATGTAATGGTTTATGTTTTCTCACATCTCAGTTAAAGTATATTGTCATTGACCTTCCAAACATGTTGAGCTTGCCTTCCCCCCTCATGCTAGCCAAATTCCTTGCACCAAGTAGAGATACTACTTGTGCTTCCAAATTTCCTTAAACCCAGTTTTGCCATGAGAGTCCACCATACCTACCTATGGATTGAGTAAGATCCTTCAAGTAAGTTGTCATGTTGTAGGCAATAAAAATTGCTATCTAAATATGTATGACTTATTAGTGCAGAGAAAATAAGCTTTATAGAATCTTGTTATGGAAGCAATAAAAGCGACGGACTGCATAATAAAGGTCCACATACAACGGGCAATGTAAAGTGACGTTCTTTTGCATTAAGATTTTGTGCATCCAACCCTAAACGCACATGACAACCTCTGCTTCCCTCTGCGAAGGGCCTATCTTTTACTTTATGTTTTTACTTTTTGCTTGAGTCAAGGTGATCTTCACCTTTCCCTTTTTCATTTTATCCTTTGGCAAGCTCCTCGTGTTTGAAAGATCATGATACATATATCCAATTGGATGTAAGGTAGCATGGGCTATTATTGTTGACATCACCTAAAGGTGAATACATTTGGAGGCAACACAATAAGCCCCTATCTTTCCCAGTATCCGGCTGAAACTCCATAACCACAAGTATTGCGTGAGTGTTAACAATGGTAGAAGACTACTTGATAGTTGAGTATGTGGACTTGCTGAAAAGCTCTATTGTTGACTCTTTCAATGTTATGATAAATTGCAATTGCTTCAATGACTGAGATTATAGTTTGTTCGTTCTTAATGAAGCTTCTGAACCATACATAACATTGTGAATTGATTGTTACTTGAGTATAAGAAATCATTTGATAAAATCTATATATGTTGCTGTTATAAGAATGATCATGATGCCCTCATGTCCGTATTTTATTTTTATCGACACCTCTATCTCTAAACATGTGGACATATTTTCGATATCGGCTTCTGCTTGAGGACAAGCGAGGTCTAAGCTTGGCGGAGTTAATACGTCCATTTTGCATCATGCATTTATATCAATATTTATGGCATTATAGGCTGTTATTACACATTATATCTCAATACTTATGGCTATTCTCTCTTATTTTACAAGGTTTACCATGAAGAGGGGGAATGCCGGAAGCTGGAATTCTGGCTGGAAAAGGAGCAAACATTGGAAACCTATTCTGCACTGCTCGAAAAATCCTGAAACTCCACAAAACCTATTTTTGGAATTAATAAGAATTATTGAGCGGAAGAAATACATCAGGGGGCCCACACCCTGGCCAGGAGGGTGGGGGGTGCGCCCACCCCTACTGGGTGAGCGCCCTGTCTCCTGGGCCCCCTGGTGGCCCCTCGGTGTCCATCTTCTTCTATATGAGGGCTTTTACCCTGGAAAAAATCGTGGGCAAGCTTACAGGACGAAACTGCGCCGCCATGAGGCGGAACCTTGGCGGAACCAATCTAGAGCTCCGGCGGAGCTGTTCTGCCGGGGACACTTCCCTCCGGGAGGGGGAAATCATCACCATCGTCATCACCAATGATCCTCTCATCAGGAGGGGGTCAATCTCCATCAACATCTTCACCAGCACCATCTCCTCTCAAAACCCTAGTTCATCTCTTGTATCCAATCTTGTATCAAAACCACAAATTGGTACATGTGGGTTGCTAGTAGTGTTGATTACTCCTTCTAGTTGATGCTAATTGGTTTACTTGGTGGAAGATCATATGTTCGGATCCTTAATGCATATAATTACTCCTTGGATTATGAACATGAATATGCTTTGTGAGTAGTTACGTTTGTTCCTGAGGACATGGGTGAAGTCTTGCTATTAGTGGTCATGTGAATTTGGTATTCGTTCGATATTTTGATGAGATGTATGTTGTCTTTTCCTCTAGTGGTGTTATGTGAACGTCGACTACATTACACTTCACCATTTTTTGGGCCTAGAGGAAGGCATTGGTAAGTAATAAGTAGATGATGGGTTGCTAGAGTGACAGAAGCTTAAACCCCAGTTTATGTGTTGCTTCGTTAGGGGCTGATTTGGATCCATATGTTTAATGCTGTGGTTAGGTTTACCTTAATACTTCTTTTGTAGTTGCGTACGCTTGCAATAGGGGTTAATTATAAGTGGGATGCTTGTCCGAGTAAGGGCAGTACCCAAGCACCGGTCCTCCCACATATCAAATTATCAAAATACCGAACGCGAATCATATGAGCGTGATGAAAACTAGCTTGACGATAATTCCCATGTGTCCTTGGGAGCTCCTTTCTCATTATAAGAAATTGTCCAGGCTTATCCTTTGCTACATAAAGGATTGGGCCACCTTGCTGCACTTTATTTACTTTCATTGCTTGTTACTCATTGCAATTTATCTTATCACAAAACTATCTATTACCTACAATTTTAGTGCTTGCAGAGAAAACCTTACTGAAAACCTCTTATCATTTCCTTCTGCTCCTCGTTGGGTTCGACACTCTTACTTATCGGAAGGACTACGATAGATCCCCTACACTTGTGGGTCATCATTCATCTGGATGAGCACCTCAGTAGAGAAAGTCGAAAACTGACTATCATGATATAGCGAGAGACTGGATAACCACTCGATGACTCGGCAGAATCTTCACGATTCTTCCGCATTAATGAAGGACCGGTTTCCAGGTCACGTATGTATGCGCTCCATATTCGGATGAACGCGGATATACCAGGGGCTATATAGTATCCCCACCGTCAAACTCCTATGGCTAAGTGAAATTGTTAAAGATATATAGTCCGATAGCCTCGTTCGCCACGCCACCACCTCCTTAATGGACCAAGACGCTGGATCAAGTGTGACTACGCACTTTGCCGAACACCCCCGCATTATATGTGAGGGGGATGAAGCTGATGACTGCAAACTTTGAGGTTATATACATATATACATAAGCGGTCGCACAGGAGGCACTATAATACTTTATGGGCAAAAGCATAAATATAGCCTTTATTATCAAAATCATTGTTTTTACAATCATGATACATGTCACTGGAAAATGGTATTCTTTGAGCACTGAGCCTCTATTAAATGGGAACCTTCTAAGACTTCTTCAAAATAGTGCTCGGGCGAGTCCTGGCCTCCGGGCGGACCCCTGGTTGCGACATTGGTGGCCTCCATCTTTGCCCAATACGTCTTAACACGGGCAAGAGCCATCCGCGCACCCTCTATGCACGCCGACCTCTTGACAGTGTCGATATGCGGCACAACACGAATAAATCGTTGCACCAAACCAAAATAACTATCCATACTTGGTTCCTTCGGCCACTGATGATCCACGACGGCCTCCATGGCAAGCCCGGACAACCTATGGAGCTCGGCTCACTCGTCCATTTGCTCATTCAATAGTAGCGGACGCCTTGGATTACTGAACTGCGACAAGAACAATCTCTGCACCTCATGATCTTTTTGATCTTTGAAATACTCAGCCGCATCAACATCACTCTTTGCTATATCCAAGTATGCATCTGCAGAACTCCACAATTGATCAAGAGGGGCATACTTCGGATCGCCGAACTTCGTTTGCAATAAAAAGGGCTTCCCAACCGCGATATCACCGGCCTGACGAAGCTCCTCCCGCGCCGCTCTGATTTCAGAGCGAGTTTCCTTTGCTGCTTCCAAGGCCTTCTTTAGGTCAGCCATTTTCGTTTAGCTTTCTCTTTCGAGGAGCTCATATCGGCTGGCGGCATTTTGCAGCTGAAGAGCCATGTTGGCTATTTTATCTTCGCTCTGGCGATGAGCAGCCTGTTCGGCTTTTAATTCTTAGGCTGCCTTCAGGGCGGCCACATCATTTCTCCTGGCTTGCTCCTTGGCCCAGGCAAGTTCTGCCCGAAGGGTCTCCATAGCGGCAGCTCCATCTGCAGTTAAAGCATATTGTAAATACTAGCATCATGATCTTATTAATATTTGCTGACCACCCAAATATACATACCCTGTGCCTCGTTAAGCCGCTTGTTCACAAGCGTGATGTCCGCATCTGCCACGTGAAGTTGCCGCCTCAGTTCGGCAAATTCTGTAGTCCTGTCAACCGCCGGATCTACAGCCGCCTGCGCACAAAAGAAGCGCTATCATTACCTGAGACTATGATCCTCTGCTTGCCTCATCTGGACGGCAACCAGAGTCTCAGGGGCTACTATCTATACAAAGTACACCTTGCGTGTGTGGTACAATCAAATATATATATATATCACTTTGCGTATCTCAAAGCCTCTTAGCAGGCTCGTAAAAGCTTCATTCAACCCGCTTATTGCGGATGAAATCCTCTCAACCACCGTACCCATTAAGGTACAATGTGCCTCTGAGATAGCCGCTTGCTCCAGAAGACCTATCAATGTTGGTCTCCTTAGGAGCCGAGAACTCCGGACTTTGGGCGGCCGAAGAGTTACCTTCTAGCCTTTGCGGATTAGGAAAGATCCTCCGGGACGACACCTTAGGGTCGTCCGCCTCATGAGGTGGGCAAGCAGGAGGAGGCGTTTCGCTTTCCATCATCTCCGGAAGAAGATCCCCTGAAGACGAACATTGTGGAGAAGGGCTATGAGCCGGACTGCAAAACATATGTATCGGTTGTTATTCTCAAGAAAAGAGCGGGGCATGCTTACTAAAGTGCCTTTGTTCACTTACGGCTCGGTCGATGGCTGGCCCCCTTGTGGGCGCTGTGCTGTAAGGATGCCCTCCAGGGCAGGGCCCACTGGTGAAGGTTTCTTCCCTCGCTTGGAAACCTCCGTTTCCAAGTCTTCAGGGGCGTTCCTTTTCTTCCCATGGGGAGAGGGGATTCTAGGTTCTCCTTCCCGATCATCCTCCAACACGGGGCACTAATTCTCCCGGTTAGGATGCGTAATGTACCTCCAGTATGAAGCCCGCTTTTGGCTTCCCTATTCCTCCCCTCATCCTCCCCTGATGGCACTTGATAAGGTGCGCGAGCCAGCATCCTGATTAGTACAGGATCCGGCAAGCCTTCGGGAAGAGGGGCCAAACACCTGATCATCCTTCCTTTCTTATCCATTCCTGGCCAAGGGTGGCTTTTCAGGATAATGTTGTCGCAAATATAATGACAGCATGTTCGGTCGCAGAGTTACTTACTTGGGTATCTGGACGGTTGCAGTTGAGACCCGCATCCTCTGTTGTGTCCAGACACTTTATTCGTGATCCGAAGAATAATCGATATATCCCTTCAAGCGTCATGCCGAAGAAGTGTTGAATGGTTTGCGGTCCTTCCGGGTTGAACTCCCACATACTGAGAGATCGACGTTGGCATGGCAGGACCCGACGAACTAACATTACTTGAATCATTCTGACGAGACAGATATCCCTCTTGAGGAGATCTCGGATGCGAATTTGCAATGTCAGCACACCATTAACCGGTCCCCAGTCCAGCCCCTTGTTGACCCATGATGCAAGCTGTGGCGGGGGAGCAGAGTGGAAGGCCAGGGCGGCTGCCCGCTTTGTACCTCAGGCTGTTGTGATGTAAAACCACTCCCGTTGCCATAGGTCAAACACCTCCGAAAAGGAACCCTTTGGCCATAAGTCGTTGGCACCTTTGCTTATTGTAGCGCCTCCGCACTCCGTGTGTCGCCCATCGATCATCTTCGGCTTCACATTGAAGGTCTTGAGCCATAAGCCGAAGAGTGGGGTAATGCGGAGGAAGGCCTCACACACCACGATAAATGACGAGATGTGAAGGAAGGAATCTAGAGCTAGATCATGAAAATCTAGCCTGTAATAGAACATGAGCCCTCTAACGAAGGGATCAAGACTAAAGCCTAGCCCTCGGAGGAAGTGGGAGATGAATACGACACTCTCGTTGGGTTTGGGAGTGGGGATAACCTGCCCTTGAGCAGGTAGCCTATGAAAGATTTCGGCGGTCAGATACCTAGCCTCCCTAAGCTTCTTGATGTCCTCCTCTGTGACGGAAGAGGCCATCCACCGGCCTTGAATGTGGGATCTGGACATGGTTGAAGGTCCGGAGCGCTTAGACTGAATCTCGGGTGTTGGAACTCGAGGTAGGGGAAGGGAAGGAAAGGGCGTGGAAAGAAAAGGACAGGTGTTGACCTCTTTATATAGAGGAAGAATATCAAGTGTCCTCCGCGCGGCCGTTTGAAACTTGCCTACACCAAGGAGTCATACTAATGGAGGGGTTGGGTTACCCACGCCTGTATTAATGAGAATCCTGTGATAAGGGGAACACAATCTCTGCTTCGACAAGACGTGCCAACAAAAATGCCTCGCAAGACGTGTAGTGCCAGGCTGGGAAAAACGGTTTTGATAATAACCAGGCCGCGGCGTGATATCACGCTAGGTAAAAGTTGTCAGTAGATTATACTTGTGGAATATTATGCTCTCTACGGTGGAATGTGGAATTTGTTTTGCAGAGCCGGACACGATTCTTGTGTTCCAAATCTTCTTTGGAGTATTCGGAGAAGGAACCCGCCTTGCAATGCCGAAGACAATATGCGCGCCGGACTCGTCGTCATTGAAGCCTGGTTCAGGGGCTACTGAGGGAGTCCTGGATTAGGGGGTCCTCGAACAGCCGGACTATATGCTTATGCTGGAATGTTGGACTATGGAGATATAAGATTGAGGACTTTGTCCCGTGTCTGGTTGGGACTCTCCTTTGCGTGGAAGGCAAGCTTGGCAATTCCCATATGTAGATTTCCTTCTCTGTAACCGCCTCTGTGTAACCCTAGCCCCTCCGGTGTCTATATAAACCGGAGGGTTTATTCCGTGGGACAACAACAATCAGAATCATAGGCTAGCTTCTAGGGTTTAGCCTCTACGATCTCGTGGTAGATCTACCCTTGTAATACTCATATCATCAAGATCGATCAAGCAGGAAGTAGGGTATTACCTCCATAGAGAGGGCCCGTACCTGGGTAAACATCGTGTCCCCCGCCTCCTGTTACCATTAGCCTTAGACGCACAGTTCGGGACCCCCTTCCCGAGATCCGCCGGTTTTGACACCGACACTGGCAAACTCCTTCCCCCTCGATATAGTATGCCTCTCGCACCACCTCCTAGATCCATCCCTCTCTCTATGCTTCTCCCCATGCCTCATTTGCTTCTAACACACACATGCATGTATACCGATCAATCTCCTGACATATACCTAGCTCGACTTTAACTATCCCCCCATCGATCGACGTACCTCACAAGTTATGTCTCTCCTTTCTCTGACAAAGGACGATTGATCTTCCTATGTAGTTACGTCTGTTTACCACATCCATATCGTCCCCCCTCATCATTCGTGCATGCCTCCTGACCCGTCTCTCACACGCACGTGCACAGACAAACAACCATCCCCTCTCTTATTGATATTGCAGGCATGCCCTTCGTTTGTCTAGCAAGCCTATCCCACCATTTGTTAGAAGCAACTCCACTACCACCCCCTCCAACACTCTAGCTCTGTCTCTCTCCCAACCTTGTTCCTCTCCTACACATATGCATGGATGCTGATAGATCTCCCTTAATACATGAGGTAGGCCTCTCTCCTCCTCCACACATATGCCAGCCATTGTACCTCTACAGTTAATTATGCCTCCCTCCCCCCCCCACCACACACCGATAGTCGAGTGTTGTAGGTAGGTATCCATGCCACAGATACAAACTGCACCTGTCCCCTCTCACGTTCTAGTAGGCCAGCCACTCTATATCTTTGACGTGGGCACACACAAATTAGATGGCACTCTTTATCGATCGCACGCGCACACACACACTCATCATCCCTCTCTTCGATTCTATGGACACCTCAAGCCGATGATACCTCCACTCTCTTCTCGTGGATCGCCCCCTCTCTATATATATATGATATATCCACGACTCTAATTCACACACATTG
>NC_041393.1:271713222-271757000 GCF_002162155.2 Triticum dicoccoides | reverse complement strand
TCTCTACGTTTGTATCCCTCTCACACAACCCCACATAGGTGGTGTACGTATACAAGAAGAGAATAGGTGAACCGTCCACGTACTCATGCTTTGTGCCCAGCCACACCCGCACGGGTACACGGGGGAGCTCATGTCTTTATGAAATGGCAGGCAACGTGCTAATTTGAATGCGTGTAGCGGTTGTTTACCTACGGAGGTCGTGTACCACGCGTGCACGAAACAAAGTTTGATTTGATGCGTTGGCGCATTATTTTTAAATAAAGTTATATCGCTCAATGGCACGTACACAGAATATAAAACAATTTTTATGGAGAAAAAGGTAGTCCGCTCTACTATATACAATGGAGCCTGCCTGCCTAGTTTGTCTCTCTTCAGAGTATCTCACACAAGGTTGCAGTGGCCTCTCTCTCTCTCTCACCATTGGTCACTGATCCGGCCACATCCTGTCCGCCGGCGGAAAAGGAGGATGTGCATCGTTTCTCCGTTCGACGGTGCTGAGGCAGCACGTCTCGATCTGCGGTACACGTTGTTCTCTCTGACCAAGCTCTGGCGCGGTAGGGGCTACTCCACCTGCTCGCTGCCGCAGTATGGGAAGATTCCGCCCGCCGCCGCTCACCTAGTTACATCCCGACGACCTCCAGGTATCCCCTCCGGCCTTGCTCCACTACCCGTCTTCCCACGTCGCTGCATGTGGATCTTCCATAGTTCTTTGCCCAAAACGTAGCTCATCCGACGTACTTTCCATATTGCAATCTCGTCCTCACACTGTTTTAGACAAACACAACCGTGTTGTTATCTTCCCTTAGGATAAGGAATATGCTTCTTTTTTGTCGTCGCATGTGTCATCAACTGTTAGAGGCCAGTAATTGTTTCCTTTCTACCTCTTTTTTGCAAACAGGGCTATCCATTTCACCTCATTGCTATTACGACCTTTTGGTGATTGCACAAATCACTTTTTTCTTAAGAGTGTTTTGTGAAGTTGTACTAAAATGTCACATGGGCAACATCTCTACATTTCAGTGTGAATGCACAAAGGGAGATTGGTTTTGCTCTATGCTCCTCATCCAACACCGAGACTAATCTTCTCCAACTAGTTGGTCTTAAGAGAGACTGCAAAGGTGACTGGCTTCTATTTGTGTGTTTATTGTTTCATAAATAGTCCTCTATTATCATAATCACACTTAATATCTTTGGAACAGGGATGCTCAGATCTATTTTAGTGGAACTGCACAAAATGCTCGGAATGTTGCATGCTCCAGACAACTACTTTTTTCCCAACATGCCTTGTTGATTTAGACAGAGCTGGGGGGGGGGGCGTTGCTGACAATGAAAGCATGGATCAATTTTAATTTAACACCTTCTCACAACTTTGTATTCAGTTGTGATGTAAATATTAGCTCTGATCTGCTAATAATTGATATGCATTAACAAGGAAGTTAGCTTTTTATTATTTTCGAAAGAGCATCGATGGCAAGACACACGAAACAAAAGCTGAAAGCTCACACCATTGTACAATTTCATGTCGCTGGAAAATTATTTGTATAGTACATCAATTATATAAACAAATGCTGGAAGCTTGATAGCATTGCCAGAAGCCTCTTCAGCATTCGGGTCTATGTGTCATGCACAAAATTATACTCCTTCTTTCCTAAATATTTGTCTTTTTACAAATTTCAAATGGGCATATTTTAGAGTGTAGATTCCCTCATTTTGCTTCGTATGTGTACTCCCTCCGTCCTAAATATTTGTCTTTCTAGAGATTTCAACAAGTGACTACATAAGGAGCAAAATGAGTGAATCTACACTCTAAAATATGTATATATACATCCGTATGTAGTAGTCCATTTGAATCTCTAAAAGACAAATATTTGAGTAGTCACTCGTTGAAATCTCTAGAAAGACAAATACTCCGGAGTATATTTAAGAACCGAGGGGGTAGTGCACAACCGCATGGGAGACTCAGCCCGGTCGTTGCGCTGCATTAATAGTGAGTAATGAGCAGTCAAATCATAAGCCCCACCTTTCCCATTGTAAGTTGCTAGGAAGAAGCAACCATCAATACGCTCTTCTTTTAATCCGCTGATACTACTCCATCCGTCAATGTTTATAGAGCGCGGTTCAGAAAAAGAAAAAATCACTGGGGACCAAGGCGACTAGCGATCGGCCTAAAAAATAGCATTGGTAGTTATAGTGTCAGCGTTCTGGGAACGGGGGTACCCAGACTTGCCTTCCTGCGACCTGCGGCATGGCTCACAGAGTGGCCCAGTACGACCCATCTTCATTACCACATGCTGAAGACCCTCACGAGGGGCCAAGCCTTGCAGGGCGGACGACAGGAGGCTTCCTCGGCACAGGCTCGTCAGGCTGGCTCGCGAGGAGGCGGAGAGATCAAGGCGGGGTACCTCATGAGGTGCCCATGACGCAAGCCATGACGACCGAGGCCAGGCGGGCGCCAGGCGGGCGCCGGCCAGCGCAAAGTCCTTTTTTCCTCTTTGGTGCAAAGGGGGCAAGCGCAGGCAGGAGTATCAAGCAAAGGCAACCATTTCGGTGCAACAAGATCGGGGACAGCAGGACGGCAGGATGGAGGTCATCGTGGAGCCCAAGCTGGCTTCACCGTCAAGGTCTATGGTAGGCGAGGACCGACTTTAGTCAGGATAAGTGTACTAGATGTTCCCCTTCAAAATGGCCAATTGTTGGCTCCCTTCCCGCTCAATATTTGGGAAGCGGCCCAGGGCCTCCCTCTATAAATAGAGCTAGCCACCGCAGAGTAGAAGGAAGGAGATTTTGGGGAGACTAGAGAGAGAGAGGCGACTGAACTCACCCAAGCAGTTCATCGCACCAGCCAAGAACAGCCCCTCACGAGGCTGTTCTTCCTTGTATTATTCATCATTGGCCCCCTGAGGTAATCCACCACACCACAAACTGGAGTAGGGTATTACACCACAATGGTGGCCTGAACCAGTATAAATCTCGTGTCCCTTGTGTTGTTCTTCGTGTAGTTTAGATCCTTGCGAGGCGACGAGACGTGGGTAGGCCGGAGGTGTGATCTCCGCGTGCACCCTAGAGTTCGAACCTTGAGGGTCTGCCGGAACCCGAAATCCAACATTTTGCGCGCCCTATAGGGGTGCACCAGAATCCGCCTTCCGTCGCCTCATGTTTCGCCGCCCGTCGCATCCATGTCAGACGCTCGTCGAGCCCACGCCAAGCGTCAGGCCGCTCTCGCCACTCACATTGCACAAACGGCCCCTGTCGGTGAGCGCCCCTGCCGTTCACCGTCGCCTGCCGTCAACGCCGCCACCGACCCGGCAGGGAACGAGCAGCAAGCGTCGTCCCTGCATCATTCAGTGCGGCGAGAAGGCCGCACCGCCACCCCATCGCTGACTCCAGCCGGTTCCTCGTCCCACGCCCGTCGCGCTCCTGCGGACGCGCATGCCGCGATGCTCCTGGCGCGGGAGCTCCTGCACTACCGTCCCGTCGATGACCTCTATGACGAGTGGCTCGCCCGCATCACCGAGCTTGTCAGCGCTGCTGGGGGATCCCCTGCGCCATCCCTCTCGCTGCACCGCGCCCCACCCTACGCGGGGGATGAAGCTCTGGGGGCGCCTCAGCCGCCTCCCCCTCAAGAAGGCGCCTTGGCCCCAAGGCGTGTGGCCCCTGGGCGGAACCCACTCCGTCCGGTTCCTGCACAGCAAGAGAAGAGCTGCCAAGAGATCCCTCGTCCCCAAGAAGCTGCCCATGTGCTCCCCACATCGGCCCAGCATGAATGCGCTCCTGCTCCACCGTGCCAAGACCCCGCGCTGCTCCTGGTGGAAGCGCACAGAGACTTCCAAGATCAAGCTCTCCGTCACCAAAGGCCTCCCACGGCCACTGCAGGCTGCCGTGCCTTCACCGCCGAGCTGTGCAGCGTGGCCTGGCCGGGCAAGTTCAAGCCAGATCTGCCCCCGCGCTACGATGGCACGGCGGACCCTGCGGAGTTCCTACAGCTCTATGAGTTGGGCATCAAAGCCGCCAACGGGGACGAGAAGGTCATGGCGAACTAGTTCCCCATGGCGCTCAAGGACGATGCCCGCACCTGGCTCCTGAACCTGGCTCCTGGCGCGATCTCCTCCTGGGACGAGATGCGCACCCGATTCATCGCCAACTTCCAAGGCACCCGCGACCGGCCCCCAGCCATGAGCGACTTGCGCCGCATCAAGCAGCAGCCGGGAGAGACCCTATAGAAGTTCATCCAGCATTTCAATAGCACTCGCCTTAAGATCCCCAGGGTGTCTGAGGAGGCCATCATCTCAGCCTTCTCCGACGGCGTGCATGACGTCAAGATGAAGGAGGAGCTTGCGATCCATGAGGACCTATGCACCTCCCTGGAGCTGTTCAATTTGGCGACCAAGTGCGCTAGAGCTGAGGAAGGGCGCCTTTCCCTCCTTCAGCTGCCAGCTGCTGACCCGGAAGTGAAGAAGCCCAAGGTCAAGGACGCGAAGCGCAAGGGGGCTGTCGTGCTTGCAGCAGAGCTGGACACCAAGCGAGGCAGGGATCAGCCTGAGTCATCCAAGGGAAGCCGGTACTGCGTGTACCACGACCTCCACACCCACAACACCAACGAATGCCAAGAGCTCAGGGTCGTGCGGGACGTGCGTGCCGGCCGACGCCCCGAGCGCAGCGATCGGGGCTATGGCCGAGGAGGAGGAAGAGGTGGAGGACGATGGGAAGACCATGGCCCTCTCCAAGGGTGGCGCGACCGACCTCGCGAGGACCGCTGGCAGGACTAGCCTCGTGAGGGAGGTTGGAGGGACCCGCCTCGCGAGTGAGGTTGGAGGGATCAGCCTCGCGAGGATCGCCCACAAGGCAACGCGGGCCTCCCTCCTCTGCCACCACAACCGAGGAGGAATGAAGACCATCCTCAGGATGAGGGGGCTGGAGGCTTCCAGGAGCCGCGCGCAATCGCTTGCATCTTGGGCGGCGCTCAGGCCCCGGCCTCTCAATGCATCTTCAAGCAGTTTGCTCACGAAGTGAATGCAGTCCTCCCTAAGCTCGAGGCCACACGCCCTCTCAGGCGGTCAGCGTGCGCCATCACGTTCAGCTCAGCGGATCAGCTCAAGTGCGTGGCCACAGCCGGAGTCCTCCCGATGCTTTGTTCCCCAATCATAAGCAATGTGCAAGTCACCAGGACCCTCATCGATGGTGAAGCAGGGCTCAATGTCCTATCCGTCGAGACGTTCAACAATCTCCAAGTGCCATACAATCAGCTTCAGCCAACCAAGCCTTTCTCAGGAGTCACTGATGGTTCCACGGTTCCGATAGGGAAGGTCCGCCTTCCTGTTACCTTCGGGAAGCGCGACAACTACCACACCGAGCTCATTGACTTTGATGTCGCGCACATTCCCCTGCCGTACAATGCCATCCTCGGGTACCCAGCCCTGGCCAAGTTCATGGCCGTGACTCATCACGGCTACAATGTCCTCAAGATGCCAGGAAGCGGTGGAGTCATCACGGTGCCTTGTGAAGAGAGAGACGCTGTGTGTTCTGGAACGTGCTTTTCAAGCCGCGTCAATTGAATACCTAGATCACAGGAGCGGAAGTCTTCCCAAGGCTGCCCCTAAGAAGAAGAAGACATCGCCTGGTCCGACCCCTCGGGGGGCAGGACCCTCAGGGTCTGTGCCTGTTCAGGGGGCGCCTCCTTCTGTCGCATAAGAAGGCGCGCCCCGTGCCCTCCTCGAGCAAGGCTTGGGGGCTCTCTCCTGGAGGGCCATCGACTTTGCTAAGATCACGAGGGAGGCGCTCGAGCACCACTTGGAGGCGTGTTTCAAAGAATGTTTCCCTCAGGAAGGAGCAAGGCAAGGAGGGCCAAACCCTCAGGAGTTCGTCAGAGAGATCATTCAAGAGCTGCAGGAGTGAAGAGTCATGAGTGGCAGCCGCCGCTCACCCACCGTAGCTCCCCATCTAGGCAAGGATGGTGGGCTGCGCGTCTGCATCGACATACCAGGACTCAACCGAGCCGCCTCTCAGGAGCGCCTCTGGACCTCACGCGTGGGACGCTGCGAAGGTCCACCCCATAGCTATGTTCGCATCCCTTACGGCCTGCCAAACACGGCTGTTGTGCGTCAGCGCCTCATGAGGGGCATCCTGGAGGCCCAAGCGGCCAGGCATTCCACAGTCCTGGCGGTGATGGAGATGGTCCGCGAGGAGCCGCTAGCGCCTCTGGAGCCTCCCGAGGCTCCCGGGCCTGGGGGCTCGTGAAGATCGGCTTCCGCAGCGCATGCCGTCCGCTACTTCAGCATCCCTTCATCTTCAACATCATCAAGTGACATCCTTCGAGTTTCATTTTCAGCTAGGAGCGTCCCCCCCAGGGCTGCATCATTCCCAGGCCGCGTGGGTCCGTCCCTGCGGCATGTATCCCTTTGGTTCATGTTTTTAGCGTACTTTATTAGGGGCGCCCCTCGGGCTGCATTATCCCCAAGCCACTCGGGCCAAACCCAGTGGCATGTATCCCTCTCGCGTTTATTCGGGTCGTGCATTTGACCCATCATGATCATTACTTGATGCCTGTCCACGGCACCCTTCTTCCTTCATGTCGGCCGCTTGCACGTTAAAGGGGGGGTACCTGAGCATCGCGAGTCATGGGATCTTACTGGCTCTCCAGACCTCACCCTCTGGCCTTGTCCACGGCATCGCGACTTGGCATACCAGCGACGACTGAGCTTTCTCGAGGGCCGGGACCTGAGGACGTAGAGCATCGGCATCTAACCAAATTTGCAGGAACACATTACAAGTAAAGGCCCAGAGCTAGGCGCAACCCTCCTTGAGGTAGGGCCCCGTGAGTCCCGCGCTGGCTCACAGGTGCCCAGATACACCTCGTCAGGCCCTACCGTGCCAGCCACGTGTCAGGGCGGGGCTGTACACGCCCCGGGGGCTCCTCCCGGAGGGGAGCTCCCTCCCACGCACCAGTGGAAGCACCATGCTCCGCGCTGGCTGACGACACTGCCGAGGAGCGGCTATGCCCGTACATATACGGAAGCCCTATGCTCCGCGCTGGTGATAAACAACTAAGGATGGCCCCCGGCTGCATCAACCTCAGGGAGCCCAGAGCTCAATGTCCGGCCCCATCGTAACGCCTCCCCTCGGGAGTGTCGCGCGAGGGGGCTGGGCACAGGGGCTACGCCTGGGTCACGCCCAGGCGCACGCCACCCAGCCAGGCCCCTCGAGCCTGGTTCGTCGCACGTCTCTTCCCGAGCGGAGCCAAGGTACGAAGGCTGTTTGAACTTCAAGGGGGACTCCTGAGCATCGCAACTCAGGAGCCTAACTGGTCACGTAGCCCCTCACCCCTTAGTTCCGAAAGGCTAACGGCGGTTGAGGTATGCGCGGGGCCGGGCTCTGCCGATGTAGAACGGTAGATTTACTCATACATCTCCCCTCCCTACTTGCTATTCGCGCATCAAGGGGCACTCCTGAGCATCACGACTCAGGAGCCTAACTGGTCACGTAGCCCCTCACTCCTTGGTCCCATCCTGGTTTCCGGTCGGGGCTAACGGCGGCTGAGGTATGCGCGGGGCCGGGCTATGCCGATGTAGAACACAAGCAAGTAGGAAGGAAAAGCGCAAATCTCAAGAAATTCAAAAGAAAATATTACAGTCCATAGAGTTCTTTCACAATGCCAAACACAAGTTTAAACGCCTCCATGAGGCATGATGCATGTTGCAGGAGCTAAAAATAGGACAGGAGCCGTGAAGGGGTCACTTTTTGGCAGTGCCATCGCTGGTGACGGAGCTGCGCTGGGCGACTTCGCCTCGTGGAGCCTCACGATCGGCAGCGCCTCGCCTTGGCTTGGTGCTGAAAGCACGGAACTTCGCCAGCAGAGCCTCCGCTCGACCCTTCACAGCCTCAGCAGCGACAGCGGCATGCTCGCCGCTCACAGGCTCCAGCAGGCTGTCAAGGCCAATGCCGGGGTCGCGGAGGTAGACGTGGGTGAAGACGCGCGTCAGCGCTGCAGAAGAAAGGACACGCGCCTCAGCCTCAGCCATGGGGCCAAGGCCGAGGGCGACATCTTCAAGGGCACGGAGCAGGAAGGGAAGCATCTTGGCGGGGCCGTCCTCGGCGCCGGCCAGCGGGCTCTCCAGGCCGGTGTCATAAAGCGTCTTCAGCAAGGTCCGAGCCTTCTCCTCCAGCTTCGCGAAGGCCACGCGGTCCTCGGCCAGGACCCGCGCCTTGCCGTCCAGCTCGATCCTCTTTGCCTCTAACGCCTGCTCCAGCGCACCAAAGCGGCCATGGCGTTCATCAAGTTTGGCATCCCGGTCCTTGGCGGCAGCCTCACGAGCCTTCATATCTTCCTCCTTCTCCTGGCGGTCACGGGCCTCCATGGCGAGCTGGTCGCGCAGGCCTTGCAGCTCGCTCTCCAGCACCTTGCAGCGACCCCGGACATCCGCAACCTCACCCAAGACGGCGTCGCGAGCGGCCTTGGCCCCAAGGATGGCCTGCTTCTCCTCGTCGCAATCCGTCGCGGCCTGAGCCAGCACCGCTCGAACTGAAGCATCAGAGCAGACCCAGCCGGAGGCCAGCTCCAGGCGCCGGGCCACCAAGCGAGGGTCGGCGCCCTGAAGATCTTCTCACGGCCGGTCCAGCTCAGCAGCAGCACGATCCAGGACAGTAGAAGGAATCGGAGAAATGGCAGTTGGCGGAGTAGGAGAAGACGGTAGCGTGATCACAGCACCAACAGTTGGAACCTTCTGTGCCCCGATGACTGCAGCAGTGGCATCAGGCAGGGACACCTCGGGAGTCGCTTGGGCCATGGGGGCTGAGCTCGCCACAGCTCGCCCCGCCAGGCCTCGCGAGGATGACCGGGCAGGAGAGGCCCATGCCTTGTCGCCTCCTTCTCCTGTGGGTGGAAGTGCTGCCCCGGGCAAAGCCTCAGGGGCCCCCTTCAGCTTTTTCGCCGCAGGCACCGGCCTAGCCAAGGAATATGGACGTCAAGCCTCAGCAACAAAGCAAGAAGCAAAATGAGAATCAAGTACTTACTAGTCATTGCTTGCGGGCTCAAGCAACCTCCGGCCGAACTTGAATCCCGAGAGCCGGCTGTTGGGATCAACCTCAAGAGACTCAGGAGCAGGAGGCACGTTTGAAGATCACCCCGGAGCCGAAGCAGGCCCGCGGAGAACCAACCCCGTCCTGTCCTTCTTCGGGATAAGGGGCGAGCACTCACCGCCTCGCTCGTCGCCATCCTCGTCGTTGTCCGGCATGAGGCGAAGAGCGCGGGACCTGCGCCGAGGGAGGGGCGCTCTCGACTCCCCGTTGGTCACCTCGGAATCGGGCTCCTCTTCCTACTCCTCTTCTTCCTCCTCTCTGCCGGAGTCGCCGGAGGATACGTTCACCGTCGCCCGGGCCGCCAGGTCCTCAGGAACCTCCGCGGGCATAGGCCCGTTCCCGTTGAAAGCAGGCATGGAGTTCACCACCTGCTCCCAATCATCCCAAAGGAACAAGGGTACGGGAGCACCCTCCAATCTCGCCACGTCTCCCCCAACCAAGGATTGGAGGACCGCGGCCAGATCTTCGTCGGCCAGGACTGCGGGGCTCGGGTGAAGGGCGGCATCGGCCCCCCCGAGCCTCCACAGCGAGAGTGAGTGTTCCCGAAGCGGAGCCACCCGGTGCTCCAGGAACTCCCTCAGGAGCGACGCCCGTTCAGTTTCGCCGTCGCCATGTTGCCCGGCCACAGGTCCGCGTCCATCCTCTCCAGCATTGGCTTCGTGTGGGGATCAACGAGCTCCGCGCGGGACCAAGCGTCGACAGACTTGGGCTGCCTCGTGGGCAGAATCAGCCGGGGATGGATGCGCCCAGCATCCACCATGACCCACTTGCTCCTGAAGCCTTCAATCCTCTTCCCGGGCTTCGAGATAGCATTGGAGCTGGCGTACGCAACAAAGCTCGTGGACGCGGTGATGGGGCCGCGAGAAACCTGGAGGTAAAAGTAATGGCGCAGCAAGGCCACCGTGGGCCTTACCCCAACACGAGCCTCGCAGTAGTAGGCGAAAATCGCCAGGAGAAGAACAGAGTTGGGATGGAGGTGCAGAGCATGCGGCTTGTAATGGTGGAGAACAGAAAGGAAGAACTCGGAAAAGGGAGGCACCAGACCGGCGGCGATGGAGCTCACGAAAAGCGGGTAGAAGGTGCTTCCTTTGCCCTCGGGAAGGGCGGAACCAACCTTGAGCATGGCCTCCCCGTCGTTGCCTTGCGCTGCCATCATATGGCGCGTCCGGGTAAGGTTCTTCTCCGACACATTCGGAGGATCCAGAGCGGGCGAGTACCATGCTCCAGCCGGGGTCTGGCGAGGCGCCATGCCTTGCTAAGATGCAGGGTTGGAGTAGCTCTAGGGATTTCGTAAGCAAGAAGGATAGGAGTGAGAAAGGGGATCTGGGCAATGACTGGAGAAGGCAAAGAAGGTAAGCCTAGACGGGCACCGCTCTCTTGTCAATTCGTGCAGTTGCCGAGGCGTCGTGGGGAAGCAGCGACGCCCACGTCCAATCAACCGCCACGCGGCACCCAAGGCCGCAGGCTGATGGGGCCCGTGGCGCTTCGCACTTGCCCCTTCGCTTCTCTGCTAAGCCAAGTCCAGGCGCGCCTTGGGCCCGGGGGCTACTGTCGATGTTCTGGGAACGGGGGTACCCAGACTTGCCTGCCTGCGGCCTGCGGCGTGGCTCAGAGAATGGCCTAGTATGGCCCATCTTCATCAACACATGCTCAAGACCCTCGCGAGGGGCCAAGCCTCGCGGGGCGGACGACAGGAGGCTTCCTCGGGCACAACCTCGTCAAGCTGGCTCGCGAGGAGGCGGAGAGATCAAGGCGGGGTATCTCACGAGGTGCCCATGACGCAAGCCATGACGACCGAGGCCAGGCGAGCGCCAGGCGGGCGCCAGCCTGCGTAGAGTCCTTGTTTCCTCTTTGGTGCAAAGAGGGCAAGCGCAGGAGGGAGTATCAATCAAAGGCAACCATTTTGGTGCAACAAGATCAAGCCAGCAGGACGACGGGATGGAGGTCATCGTGGAGCCCAAGCCAGCGTCACCGTCAGGGTCTTTGGCAGGCGAGGGCCGACTTTAGTCAGGATAAGTGTACTAGATGTTGCCCTTCAAAATTGTTGGCGCCCTTCCCGCTCAATATTTGGGAAGAGGCCCAGGGCCTCCCTCTATAAATAAAGCTAGCCACCGCAGAGTAGAAGGAAGGAGATTTTGGGGAGACTAGAGAGAGAGAGAGAGAGGCGACTGAACTCACCCAAGTAGTTCATCGCACCAGCCAAGAACAGCCCCTCGCGAGGCTGTTCTTCCTTGTATTATTCTTCATTGGCCCCCTGAGGCAATCCACCACACCACAAACTGGAGTAGGGTATTACACCACAATGGTGGCCTCAACCAGTATAAATCTCGTGTCCCTTGTGTTGTTCTTCGTGTAGTTTAGATCCTTGCGAGGCGACGAGACGTGGGTAGGCAGGAGGTGTGATCTCCGCGTGCACCCCAGAGTTCGAACCTTGAGGGTCTGCCGGAACCCGAAATCCGACATATAGCACGGCGTCTATTACTAGAGGAACTAACGCGTACACACATGCATGCAGTGCTTCCACCCCGGGTACACACATGCATGCACTTACTCCACTCTGTAGTACATTGAGAGAAAATTGTGGACTTGATTGCAGTTACCATGCCTTAATTAATTGAGCATTAAACCAAATGCGTCTAAAGTCTCTCTGGTGGTGGAAATGCATTGAGAGAAATGCATCATAATGAAGCGCCCTGTCAATTGTGACGGAGGGAGGAGTAGTATGAAGGTGCAAAACCAAGTACGCGTATGGCCAGTCAGTCAACGCACCTCCCCTTGGCATATCACTGACATGTGGGACCGGAGTGTGAGCAAACCGATCTCAATTGATGGCAAAATGGCCAACCCGCCGTTCCTTGAGAGAGACGAGGAGCGAGAACACACAGACAGGCTCACACGGAGGCCAAGATATATTCGAGCATGGTTGATCAATATCATCATTACATGTTGGGCTGCCATTTTCTGCCCTCCTCCGGAATAAATGTGTACTTTATCATAGATTAAAAAATAAGAGTACAGACGCTCCATCATGCGGTTCTAGTAGTAGTACTACTCGTACTACTAAACCTTGTGCTTGGCTCTTCGCCTCTTCGTGAAGTCGAACAATGATGGTACTCCGCATGTTCGGTACTACAGTGTATGCCTGTGGCAATCTTACACCGAATGAACTAATGCATGTCCATCGCCTGGGCGAGGGTAGGTTGCATTAGTCAAAAGGCGTAAGCAAGCTTCACCTTGTCCTCCAAGCTTCTCCTTGTTTTGCGAGTTGACGGGACACACCAAAAAGTTGTGCTAGTCCATACTCCCTCCTTTCCGGTTAATATGGCTTAATCTTTTTTGCAGGTAAATGAGAGAGCTTTATTCATATATAAGCATTCTTAGGACGATCAACCAAGACACTGGTCACTAGGAAGCGAGGTACCCCGCAAAAAAAGAAGTAGGAAGCAAGGTGTTTCATCAAGCCAGCTCTCAGCCACATTCAAAGTGCAGCAAGCATGGTTCGCACAAAGATGCGCCGCAAGGTTTGCTGACCAATTTACATGCTGCATAACAAAAAAAGAGGAAATATTACCGAGCGCTCCTATTTGTAACAGAATATGAGCCAGAATTAAGCGAGAATTGTGGCGAGTATTCCATGCAATGAACTTCCATTAGCACATGCGAGAACCCTCGAAGAGAACCAAATGTGTTGAAGATTGCTTTATCACATTTTGAAAATATAATAAAAGTGCAGACGCTCCTCCATCCAGTTCCTAGTAGTAGTATAGTACATACCTCTATAGACTATAGTAGTAGTACTAGTACTTGTATACTTTGCGCTTGGCTGTTCACCTCTTCAGGAAGTCCAACAATAATATTACTAGTATAGTGTATGCTTCTGGCAATCTGACACCGAATTAGCTGTTGCACATCCGCCGCCTGAGCGAGGGAGAGCTTGCATTAGTCAAAAGTTTCTCCTTGTCCTGCGAGCCACCGCGCGCAAGCTTCTCCCGTCCTGCAAGCTTCTCCTTGTTCGGCAAGTTGACGAGACACAGCAAAGTAATGCTAGTCCATATGCCTCCTCTCCAGTTTATATGGCTTAATTTCAAACAAGATAAATACACTATCTGTCACTATATATTTGTAAAAAATACGGTCAGTGGACTTAATAATACGCTCATTGCACTCAATATATAAATTTTCTGGTGTTTATACGGTCACTAGCTCACCCTGGCTGAGTATGTGTGTGCATGCATGTGTAGGTTGAGCACTTGAGCATGACCGTGTGTGTTCCATCGTGTGCTCGGACATGCATGCATTAGGGCGCCGCGCGCGTTTTTGCGGCCATGTGTACATGTGACTGTTGCATACACGTAGGGGGAGTATGTGTAGGGGCCACTAAGGAGCAGTCAAATCACAGAGTAAGTTAGTCGGAAGAAGCAACCATCATTTCACTCTTCAATGACACGTACTTAATATAAAATGGTTGATACAGAGAGAAAAAGAAAACCACTATATATACACTAGCATGAGCCTAAGCTACAAGCCTGCTTGCTTGGGTTGCTCTCTTCACAATCATAAAACAACGGTGGCCACATCGCCGGTCACATATCTGGCTTGATCCCGTAGCTGGGGGAAGGGAACAATGTTCTGCATAGACGCGGTCGACAACGGCGAGGGAGAAAACCCACATTCGGTGTGTCCCAATCGGGGGTCACCATGGTATGGGCTGATGCCACGTCCCAACCGCCCTTCTAGCTACAGCCCGACGTCCTAGGTAGTCCATTTTCCTTTTGGAGTCGGCTTGCTCCACTGCCGCAACTCCCCACGTAGCTCCATCTCCATGTCAATCTTTCTCTACTTCTATTGGCTTCTACTTGTGATGAGTTTATGTCTCATGAACTAGTGCCAGTACTATTATTCTACTCACACTTCAATATCCTTGCCATCAGGGATGCTCAACTCGATATTAGTGGAATTGCACAAAAGCATCGTATGATCCGAGGGTGCCAGCCGTCTTTCCTTCGACAGGTTGTACATGGCCAGGAAATTAAATCATGTTTAGGGTTTAGGGTTTAAGTTGTAGTGACCCCATCAGTAGATTTTATTTCGTACACGCTCTCACAACTTTTGTCTTTAGTTGTGAAGTAAATATTGGCTATGATCTGTGAATCATTGAGATGCATCAGCATGCGTGTTAATTTTCCTTTCTATTTGATGGAATGTTCTAATGGGGCACCCATGTAGTAGGAATAAAAATGGACTCCAAAGTTTCTGTTTTTCCGGAGAAAAAATGGAAACAGAGAGAAACCAACGTTTCGTTTCGTTGGATCGCGCCATCGAGCAAAACCAACGTTTAAATCATGTCTGTCGCGTTTGTGAGTCACCCTCCTCCACGGCTCGACCCCACACGATCGCTCGGCATGCCACTCACCGCAAACCGAGTATACGATAACTTCCCCGCCTGCTTGTCGATGGATCACGCCATGGAGTACTAGCACTACTAGAAGAGATTGACGAGTTGGGGGAGGACAGCTAGTTGTAGCACGGACTCCCAAGAACTTTCTACATGCATGTTGTGGCTGGCTATTGCAACCTTTGAACGCGGAGCAGTCGCGTGCACCAGGAAGCAGCGCGGGCGACGCTCTCTCGGCCGGCGCGCCGCTTCAATGCCGACGCCAGTGAGAGGTTGCGTCCGCTCTAGCCGGGCATGAATGCGGCACTGACTGTTACGGGCAGGAAGCGCGCGCGGGTGATGAAGAGGGTTTGGGTTGGTCAGGAGCGGCCGTGGCAGCGGTCCGGACGTCTGCAAACAAGAGATGATGTACGTTAATATTGTTGCGTATATAATTAACAACGTAAATAATGTTCCAGTTGGACAAATATAATTGGAGATGGAGATGGAAATGGAATTTTACATAAACACGGATATGCATGTCTATGTCTATGTGTGTGTGCGCGACAACTCTCGCGACCTGGAAGCTGGGGCGTGTTTTTGATCGAGTTTTCTTTCTTGGTATGTTAAAAAATTGTCTGCCAATTTTCATTTCTTTTTTTCGGGAACACGTGTATTCTACTTAAAACCGCTGTTATGGAGAGATTTTCTTACTCCATTATAGCCTCTTGTCTGTAGACTTTCTCGCGTCTCGCTCTCTCACCCTCTCCATATCAAAACAAGATGATAGTGTCCACTCTATCTCTCTCCTCACCTGCGGTCACAGATCCGGCCGAATCCCGTCCGCTGCGGGAGGTGAGGAGGTGCAGCGTTGACGTTGTCGCTGTCGGCGATGGAGGAAGCCGATGCGCACCGTCCTCTCGGAGCCGGCGCTGGTGCGGACGAAGATCCTCCGCGCCCTTCTTCGCTGCCGTCGTGTGGGAAGATCCCGCCCGCCCACCTAAGCGACCTCTCGGCCACGTGAGGTAAAACTTCTTGTACTGGTCCAGCTCCCCAGGTTGCTGCATGCAGGTTTTCTTCTATGCGACTACTCCCCAACTCCCCATGTATAGTAGCTAGGGTTCGTTGGTTGGTCCATTATCACCTACTATTATAGAGGAATGCCACTCGAAAAGTTGTCCTGATTTATGCCTCGGTGGAGGTATATATGTTGTTTCGACAAAAAGTACATGGTGGTTGTGCGGTCATTGTCCATATGCTCCTATTGCTGCTGCTAATCTAATACTATCATTGGTTAAATGAAGAAATGCATTTTTTCTCGGGTATCCTGGTTTAGTTCCCATCAATATAATCATGATGCTTCTGTTTGTTGGTGTACTTTTCATTAATTCTTATTGACAATTGAGATGTCGTTGTTAATCTTGTAAAACAAAGTAACAACATTATATCCCTTTTTATATTTTTGGAAACAACGATGCGTATCTCCATACCCGGGCATGTCTTCCTCAATTTTAGTGGAACTGCACAAAATTGGATGGCCATTGTTGTTCCGCCTCACTGTCCTCTGCCACGTGGTTCTTCCTTCCTCGAGCTTGATTACTGAGAAGAAACAGACCACAGTGAGGATTTGTCGAACTTCATAGGTGCCTCACCCAAACTTGATGCCAAATGGATGATGCATCACAACAATGACCTATCGATGCGCATGGTTGCGCCTCATGGTTGCATCGGCTAGCTGATCGATTTTCAATGAAAAATAAGTTGTCTTCCATCAATGCTCTTTGCTTGTTACCCACAAAGATGATATCCTTCGTTAGTTCACCTTGGTTGCATTGGAGACACAGTCGTCTTTCACGTTGGTGCAATTTTATCACACAATTGGCTATGAACCAAATGTTTCCTCGAAGAAGGATCGACGTTGGTACTAAGAGCATAGGTTTTGTATTGATTTCTAAGCCTTCTCACAACTTTGTCTCCAGCTTCTCTGTAATTTTATTTGTCCAACTATTAACTTTGATTAAAAAATGGTGTGGACTAAAAACCCGGATGGACGTAGTAGCCCTCCATCTTTATTTACTCATTATATTAGATTTGACTGAAGTCAAACTTTGTAAAGTTTGACCAAGTTTAGGCCGAACACAACAAACCATAATTATTAGAGAGGGCAAATTGTACATACTCTCAAACCTTTTCGATAATCGAAATTAAAATTCTTTATTTGTACACACTCTCACACGTTTCCGATAATTTGGCGCATGTGTGGTTGTTCACTTAAGGGAGGGCAGTGTACCGCACGTGAAGGACAAGAAGTGCGACCAGGACGCGTGGATCGTTAGTTCATCGGAAGTACTCCCTCCGTTCCTAAATATTTGTCTTTCATGAGGTTTGAAATTGAGTACCACATACAGATGTATATATACATATTTTACAGTGTAGATTCACTCATTTTGCTCCGTAGGTAGTCATTTGTTGAAATCTCTAGAAACACAAATATTTAGGAACAGAGGGAGTAGTAGTTTTCTTCACTAGTACGTTAAATAAAGAGTTTCGTTCCATACTTACACAATTTAAAACAATTTTTATAAAGAGAATAAGAAAACCAATCCACTATATATTAGTCGTAGACACGAGTACTATATGGACGCAGCTTCATTGCCTTTAGTGCACCTGCCTTTGGGTTTATGACCGGTGCGCCCAAAATGTGGATGGCCCACCTGTCATACAGCAAAAAGCAGGTGCAGTTAAGGCACCGGAGCTCAGTCCATACTACAGTATATATATAAGCTGGAGCCTCAGCGCTTGTTTGCTAGGGTTTGCACTCTCCACACTCTCGCCACACTACATATATATACGTGCTGGAGGCTCAGCGTTCCTTTGCTAGGGTTTGCTATATTCATAGTCTCTCGCCCTCTCTTCACCAGATCTAAACAAGACTGTGTTGGCCTCTTGTCTCTCTCTCCCCCCTCACAGCTGGTGAAGGAGGCGTCTGAATCCTGTCGCAACGGGAAGGGGAGGAGGTGCAGCCTTCACTCTATCGCCTTTCGCGAGGGAGGCAATCCACTGCCGGTTGTGTTGTTCTCTTTCACCCAGCGCCTATGCGGGAGGGCCACTGACCCCTTCTTCCTCGCTGCTGTATGTAGTGTGGGCAGATCCGGCCTCCCGCCGCACGCCTTGCCACATCCCGACGACCCTAAGGTATACGTTTCTTTGAAACCATCATTGCTCTAGCTGCATGTGGATCTTTTTCGATCTGTAGTTGAATCTAGGTCTTGGTTCAAACAGGAAAGAAGGGTGCGGTGGGGTGGAGCATGAATCTAGGACGTGGTTCAATGAGGAAAGGAGGGACGAAAAGTAGTATAGACTGGCTATCCAGCCGCTTTGTTGGTCGAAAAGGGAAAAAGGGGGTAACCTAGTACACACATCTGTAAGGAACCGATCTCTTTGTTGAAAAGGGAAAGAAACTGGGGGGTCGAGTAGTTTGTGCAGGACTAGATTTGCTGCCTTCACATAGGAAAAAGGTTCAAAGAGAACAAATATGGGACTAACGCAGATATGCTTCTTGGCTACATACTCTGCATCACCCATTTATATGTGTGGACGCACATGGTGTTGGCATGCCCCATACAACTATTTTGTTGTTGTTAATCTAAGAGTGCCACCGGAAAATTGAAGCAATGCCACTGTTAAAAGTAAATTACATTTTTTAATGAATGTTGTTTTAAGAGAATGTCTATGTTAATATGAATCAATGCAACCGTTTCAGAAATGCTACTATCCTACTTTGTTTTCCATCAAGATAAGTTAGATGCTTCTTTCTGTCATCGTTTGTTTCATCCTCCTTTATCGGCAAGTAATTGTTTCCTTTTTTGCCTCTGTTAAAACAGGGGTATCTATTCAACTTGTTGCTATTGCGACATTTTTCTTCGCTACGCGAAACACTTTGCTTGATTTCAGTGCAATTGCACAAAACAAGATTGGGTTTCCTATTCGTGTTGGTAGATTCATATTCTATCTTGGTTGTCTCAAGAAAGGTCAGTACAGGCCTTCATCCACATGATTGTGCAGTGTGCTTTGAGATGTTGTGCTACTTGTATTGGTACTATTTTAAATAAATGTTTAATTGAAGCTATTGTATTGTTGTCTTTTCCCAGTAAGTAGTGAACAAAAATGGGACCAACCCAGACATGATGCTTGTTGCTTTGTTACAACAAACTTTGCATCACCCCGTTTATAAGTAGATGGAAGCACATATTGTTGTTGCGCCCACTCTCCCCTGGAACTGTTTATGCTTTTCGTTAAGCTAATGCCGCTGGTAAAATTAAGCAATGCCACTCTCAGAATTAACTACTGAATCTTATTTCAAAACTGCAACACTTGTTAGGGATTGGCAGGATTACCATTTTTGTGGCCGCATGTTTCATCCTCCTTTATTAGCCAGTAATTGATTCCTTTTTTGCCTCTGTTTAAACAGGGATATCTATTCAACTTGTTGCTATTGTGACATTTTGCTTCGCTATGCGAAACATTTCTGTTTTAAGAGTGTTTTGTGCAGTTCAACTTGAATGTCACACCGGCGACTTTGCTTAATTTTGGTGGAACTGCACAAAAGGAGATCGAGATTTCATATGTGTTGGGATATGTTTCCAGTCTTCCTCGCAAGCTGTTTCAAATCTTGGTCAAGAAAGGTCAGTACCGACTTTCATCCACATGATGCTGCAGTGTGCTTTGAGATGTTGTGCTACTTGTAATGGTACTGTTTTGGATAAATGTTGAATTGAAGCTATTGAACTGTTGTCTTTTACCATTAAGTGAGCAAAAATTGTTCCAACCCGGCCATGATGCTTGTTTCTTTGTTACAACAAAACTCTGCATCACGCCCTTCATAAGTAGATGGAAGCACATGCTATTGTTGCGCCCACTCTCCCCTAGATTTGTTTATGCCTTTTGTTAATCTAATGCCGCTGGTAAAATTGAGCAATGCCACTCTCAGAATTAATTAAATACTGAATCTTAGTTCAAAACTGTAACACTTGTTAGGGATTGGCAGGATTACCATTTTGTGGCCGCATGTTTCATCCTCCTTTATTGGCCAGTAATTGATTCGTTTTTTGCCTCTGTTAAAACGAATCAGTCACATTGTTTTAGGAATGGTTCTATCCTTCTTTGTAGTTCTTTCTACATGTTTAACCAAGGTATTGTTAAGATAATGTCTCTGTTAAAATGAATCAGTCGCATTGTTTTAGGAATGGTACTTTTCTTCTTTGTCGTTCTTTATACATGTTGAAACAAGGCATTGTTAAGATAATGTCTCAGTCAATATGAATGAATCACACTGATGGAGAATTGCTACTCTCCTGCTTTGTTTCTCATTAAGATAAGGTAGATCAGTAGATGCTTTTCTTTTGGGAGTACAAGTCATCAACCGTTATTTCTCAGTAATTGTTTCCCTTATACCTATTGTTTCTTACAGGGATATCAAAATTAAAGCTCGGCTTTATTCCGATTTTGATTTTAGTTGAACTTCACAAAAGGAGCCAATGTGTCCAAGGCAAAGTGCTACATTACTAGGTCTAGTTGGTCATTCCACTTTGCAGAAAGAATCAGTCACTGTTTGCACTACATTACAGAAGGAATGACCGAGAAGCTTTACAGAGTTTTAGTAGACGCTGGTGACATGACTAGTCTGCAGAGAGCATAGGAAACTCTACAACACGTGGAGTGCATTGGGCAAAAAGTGCCCAAACAAGTACAAGAAGCCATGACAGGACTCCACGGTCATAGGCATTACATATTTTGAATGGGAAAAGCTTGTAAAAGTTTAATCATTGATGTTAGCAAGAAGACATTAGTTTAATATATTGGAATTGGAAAACCTTGTCAAAATTTTCTCATTGATGTTAGCCAGAAGACATGCATTTCATATTTTTGAGTGGGACACACTTTGCTGTGAGCAGCGTCAATCATGTTTTCCTATTCTTGTGTTCAGTTTAGAAGTAAGTAGTTACTCTGCTGAGATATTCCTATGTTAAGAGTTTGTTCTGAATATTGTCTATGTAATGGAAGGCCTTGTGTTTGATTGCAAAGTTGAGCTTAGAATGTTGTCGCATGCGGCATCAGGAGCTGTTCACCATGCCTCCTGAGAATAATGCTTCGTATTGTTTTGCATGTCGATCTAATGCGAGTGATTTGCTTGTTAAGAAGATCATCCTCTTCTGTTGTTTCCGTTCTTAAGAAGTTCATCGTCTTATGTTTCATTCATAGCCTATACGACAAGTCGGGTAGGTTAGACGTGAAACCATATGATCTTCCGACCAACTCATCATCTTAGGCCGTGATTGGATTGTCGTTTTCCAACCAAAACCACTTGTAAAACTGACGCTTGTAAATAAAAGCAGATGGTCTCGGGTGAAGCGCTTGGTTGGTCGACTTCGACTAGTAAAATATACACTGCTCTCTCAAATTACACGCGCAAGCCGCCGGTTTTACTTACAGACCTCGGGCCCTCGGTTTCATTACGCCTGTATTTTGCGGGTTGTTTCCAATGATGAGTAAATTACACTTGTATCTTAATACAGGTGTGAAATAAACCAGAGCTCCCAAGCGCGGCCTTACCATTTCATGCCGTCTCAGTCTCTCGAAGGTGCTCATAGGTGTCCGATGATCCTGGCTTCCTGAATGAGCAGCGGGCGCTGTATCAGACCATCCGTAGGGCCCGCGAGGCCCTCTCCGTCGTCCTTCGAGTTGTTGCGCTCGCCGCGGCGCCGAGCATAGTTAACAAGGTCAACGAACATGAGGATTCAGGAGATGACTTTATTTTGACTGGATGACAGTAGGGACCCACTACGGCCATAGTTGTACATACGGAAGTGCCTCCTTATTATGTACAACTATATATTTTTTGCTTCCTCCTCGTTTCCTGACATCACGGTCCCACACCATTATCAACCTATGTAGTCAATATAAACGAGAGAATTGCACAAGGTGTGGCCGACAGCTGGGACCAAGCAGCTCGAGTAGTATTTGTGTTTTTGAGACGTGAGCACTGCAGAATTTTTCTTGGCGATGTTTTGGTTGTTGGTTAGAGGAGAGCAGGGTATTAACTGGGCGGGTTGTGGCCCGTCTAGCCCAGGCCAGATATCCAGCCCAGATATTAATTCTTTTAAGATGAAAATGGCTAGCCCAGCTATACGTTTTTTTGAGGTATACCCAGGCAAGGTCAACTTGTTATTCTCCGCCCCGCTAGGCTACAAAACTTTCCTAGGAGGGATGCATTAGGCTTAACAGGAATATGGGCTTTAAAAAATAATAAATGGGATGTAATTATAAAAACTGGGCAGTAACTATAAAAAAATGCACCAAACATGAAATTAGTTTATAAAATATTATTTATGGATTTTGGAAATCTTAATATTTAATTGTTGCATGCGCAATGTTTCGTTGGATTTTTACATAATACAAATTTATATTTAGTCTGACTAGAAATTTCAGGATAAAAATATTTTGGATCCCATCAAAATGTGGAAAAGTTTATTGAATTCTGTCTTGAATGGTTGGTTGAAATTATTAATCGTTGTCCTAGCTAGAAAATGGGATGTACTTTAACAAACTGTAAATGGGTTGTAGTAAATTCCATAGAATTCAAAAATGGGATGTACATTCTTACAAATCGCAAATGGGCTATAAGTTATCTGCCACACGCTTGTGGGCCTACTAAGTTGACGCGTCCCCTAAAAAAGAAGTTGACGCGTATGCAAGGCTCTGTCAACTTATTATAGTCAACACACGATTTTAGCGGCAGTGACCGTTGGATGTCTATCCAATGGATGTCGTGCTTCTTCTTCAAGCTCGGATATTCTAGCTTCGGCCGCCAAAAAAGGATTCCTCCCCCTAACATCTGGGGTGCACCGTTTTGAAGGCTGACATGTGGGCCTACTAAGTTGACGTGTACCAAGGGCTTTGTCAACTTAGTCATTATAAACGATTCTAGATGCAGTGACCATACGATGTCCATCCAATGGCCGTAGTGCTTCTTCAACCTCTGGTTTTCTTGCTCCAGCCGCCCAAAGCAGCGCCGGTCGTGTCGCCTGCTCCTGCCTCCTGTGGCCGGCTGTGCTGCCGCGGAGGCTTCACCGCCCCTACTACTCCCACCACTAGCCAGGCCATCCCACCACTCACTCACACCCCCTGTTATTCTGCGGCGGCGGCAACCTCACACCGCAGCCGAACCAGTGAACCCTCGTACTCCTCTCCGCGTGGGCATCCACTACCGCGTCTTCCCCGGCTCCGCGTCGTCCCCTTACTAGGCCTCACTCTCGTCCACCACCGTGGTGCTCTTGGTGCAGCTTGGTTAATGTGGTCAACAACCGACTTCCATCGGAAGAGTACTGTACGTGGAGAGGGTAACAGCTGGGTCCACGGCAGCCGCAAGGAAGTGCCTCCTTATTACGCGCAAAATAATTATTCCTCCACCTAATAGTAGGCACCCACCGGACGGGCCACCGTATTTCACAAATACTATGTTTCCCCCCTGACTGCTTGGACCCACCGGACGGGCCACTGTATTTCGTGAAAAAAAATGTTCCCCCGGTTGTTAGCTCGGACCCACCGGAAGTGCCTCCTTATTATGCACAAAAAAATGAATACTCCCCCTGCTAGCTGGGACCCTCCTTAGCGGGAGCCTGACTTGTGGGCCTACTAAGTTGACGGGGACGGAGGGCTTTGTCAACTTAGTCAATATGAACGATTCTAGCTCTAGTGACCGTATGATGTCCATCCAATGACTGTAGTGCTTCTTCAACCTTAGGTCTTCTTGCTCCAGCCGCCCAAAGCAGCGCCGGTCGTGCCGCATGCTCCTGCCTCCCATGGTCGCCTGTGCTGTCGCAGAAGCCTCACCGCCCCCTACTATTCCCACCGCTGGCCAGGCCCTGCGGTGATGGCAGCCTCACACCACAGTCGAACCAGTGAACCCTCATACTCCTCTCCGCGTGGGATTCCACTGTCGCGTCTTCCCCGGCTCCGCGCCGTCCCCTTCCTAGGCCTTGATACGTATCCAACGTATCTATAATTTTTGATTGTTCCATCCTATTATATTACTCCTTTTAGATGTTTATGGGCTTTATTTTACACATTTATATCATTTTTGGGACTAACCTACTAACCGGAGGCCCAACCCATATTGTAGTTTTTTTGCCTATTTCAGTATTTCGAAGAAAAGGAATATCAAACAGAGTCCAAACGGAATGAAACCTTTGGGAGCATGATTTTTGGAACAAATCTGATCCGGAGATCTTGGAGTGCAAGTCAAGAAGCTCCCGAGGGCCCCAAGAGATAGGGCCCCCCTGTAGGGCGCGCCCCCAGTCACGTGGGCCCCTCGGGCGGCCACCAATGTACTTCTTCTTCCTATATATACCTATGTACCCTGAAAACATCAAGGAGCACCACGAAACACAATTTCCACCACCATAACCTTCTGTATCCGCGAGATCTCATCTTGGAGCCTTCGCCGGCACTCTGCCGGAGGGGGAATCAACCACGGAGGAATTCTACATCAACATCCTTGCCCCTCCGATGAGTTGTGAGTAGTTTACCACAGACCTACGGGTCCATAGTTATTAGCTAAGATGGCTTCTTCTCTCTTTTTGGATCTCAATACAATGTTCTCCCCCTCTCTTGTGGAGATCTATTCAATTTAAACTCTTTTTGCGGTGTGTTTGTCGAGATCCGATGAATTGTGGGTTTATGATCAAGTTTATCTATGAATAATATTTGAATCTTCTCTGAATTCTTTTATGTATGATTGAGTTATCTTTGCAAGTCTCTTCTAATTATCAGTTTGGTTTGGCCTACTAGATTGATCTTTCTTGCCATGGGAGAAGTGCTTAGCTTTGGGTTCAATCTTGCGGTGTTCTGACCCAGTGACAGAAAGGGTTGCAAGACACGTATTGTATTGTTGCCATCGAGGATAACAAGATGGGGTTTATATCATATTGCATGTGTTTATCCCTCTACATCATGTCATCTTGTTTAATGTGTTACTTTGTTCTTATGAACTTAATACTCTAGATGCAGGCAGGAGTCGGTCGATGTGTGGAGTAATAGTAGTAGATGCATGCAGGAGTTGGTCTACTTGTTATGGACGTGATGCCTATATACATGATCATGTCTAGATAATCTCATAACTATGCGCTTTTCTATTAATTGCTCGACAGTAATTTGTTCACCCACCGTAATACTTATGCTATCTTGAGAGAAGCCACTAGTGAAACCTATGGCCCCCGGGTCTATCTCCTATCATATTTGCTTTCAATCTATCTTTATTTGCATCTTTACTTTTTGCATCTATCTTATAAAATACCAAAAATATATCTATCTTATCATACTATCTTTATTAGATCTCACTTTTGCAAGTGGCCATGAAGGGATTGACAACCACTTTATTGTGTTGGTTGCGAGTTCTCAGTTTGTTTGTGTAGGTGCGTGGGACTTTTGAGGAGCCTCCTACTGGATTGATACCTTGGTTCTCAAAACTGAGGGAAATACTTACGCTACACTTTGCTGCATCACCCTCTCCTCTTTGAGGAAAACCAACGCAAGCTCAAGACGTAGCAAGAAGAATTTCTGGCGTCGTTGCCGGGGAGGTCTTCGCTCAAGTCAAGGCATACCAAGTACCCATCACAAACCCATCTCCCTCGCATTTACATTATTTTCCATTTGCCTCTCGTTTTCCTCTCCCCCACTTCACCCTTGCTGTTTTATTCGCCCTCTCTTTCCCAATCTTCTCTTCTATTTTTTGCTTGCCCTTTCGTTTGCTCGTTTGGTCGGATTAGATTCTTATTTATTGCTAAATAGAGAACCTATGATCTATGGATCCTCGTCCGCTTGTTAATCTTTTTAAGAGATCCAATTATGATGAACCAATTGCTAGTGAGTTTTGTGCACTATATTATCTTTATAAAGCTTTGCTTGAAATTTGTGAATCTGAAAATTATGATGAAAAAATTGATGAAGAGATTCACGATAGCTCCTTGAATAAAAGGCATGATTTCAATGATTTTCCTATAAATTCTCTTGAAGTCAATTGTGCTAATAATATGCAAAACCCTAAGCTTGGGGATGCTAGTTTTGCTATGTCTACTACTTGTTTCAATGATCATGATTGGGGTGATTCTTCTTATAACCTTGAAAATTTATTTAACCCCCATGATGAATATGAGATTGATAATAGTGTTTGCAATATTATTGAAAGTGGGTTTGGAAGAGTGTCAACTTTAGATCCCACATATTTGGATTTTGATAAATCTTATGAAATTTTAGATAAAAGTGGGTTTGGAGAGTTCAATACTTTAGTTAATGTTAATCCCACTATCTTGGAAGAGTGTCAACTTTGCATGCATGTGGATCATGTTGAGAATATGTTTTGTGTTAGATATTTTGTTGAATTTTCCTATGATCCTACATGTAATTATTATGAGAGAGGAAAATATGGTTGTAGAAATTTTTATCTTACTAAATTACCTCTCATCATGTTGAGATTGCTATCGTCTCTTTCTTCTTCCTTGCATATGCTAGTTTTTGCTTGCCTTGCAATTTTTTTTGCTTATAATATGCCTATGCATAGGAAGTATGTTAGACTTAGATGTGTTTGTCACATGTTTCATGATGCTCTGTTTGCGCTTCAATTCTTGTCTTTCATGTGAGCATCATTAAAATTATCAATGCCTAGCTAAAAGGCTTTAAAGAAAAGCGCTTGTTGGGAGACAACCCAATATTTTTACTTGCTGTTATTCAATAAATCTTGCATCTACCTTCTGTTTAGATGTGTTTTTATCTTTTAATTAGTGTTTGTGCCAAGTAGAACCTATAGGATAACCTACGATGATAGTTGATTTGATTCTGCTGAAAAACAGAAACTTTGCGCGCACGAATATAATTTTGTTAAATCACAGGAACGTGCTTTTGCGTTGATTATTTTTGCTATGTTCAATAGACAAATTGTCCAGGACTTCCTATTTTGGTAGGATTTTTAGAGTTCCAGAAGTTTGCGTTAGTTACAGATTGCTACAGACTGTTCTGTTTTTGACAGATTCTGTTTTTCGTGTGTTGTTTGCTTATTTCAATGCATCTATGGCTAGTAATTCAGTATATGAACCATAAAGAAGTTGGAATACAGTAGGTTTAACACCAAATTAAATAAAGAATGAGTTCATTCCAGTACCTTATGTGATGGTTTTGTTTTCTTTCACTAACGGAGCTTATAAGATTTCCTGTTGAGTTTTGTGTTGTGAAGTTTTCAAGTTTTGGGTAAAGCTTTTATGCACTATGGAATAAAGGGTGGAAAGAGCCTAAGCTTGGGGATGCTTATGGCACCCCAAGATATTCAAGAATAGCCAAAAGCCTAAGCTTGGGGATGCCCCGGGAAGGCATCCCCTCTTTCGTCTTCGTTCATTGGTAACTTTACTTGGAGCTATATTTTTATTCGCCACATGATATGTGTTTTGCTTGGAGCGTCGTGTATTATATTAGTGTTTGATTTTTAGTTTAGCACAATCATCCTTGCTGTAAAACCTTTTGGGAGAAGCCTATTTGATTAGAATTTGCTAGAATACTCTATGTGCTTCACTTATATCTTTTGAGCTTGATAGTTTTTGCTCTAGTGCTTCACTTATATGTTTTAGAGCATGGTGGTGTCTTAATTTTGAAGAAATTGCTAGTCTCTCATGCTTCACTTATATTATTTTGATATTCTTTTAGAACAGCATGGTATTTGCTATGGTTATAAAATTGGTCCTAGAATGATGAGCATCCAAGTTGGGTATAATAAAAACTATCATAGGAAGTGAATTGGATGCTATGATCAACTTGATACTTGATAATTGTTTTGAGATATGAAGGTAGTGATATTAAAGTCATGCTAGTTGGGTGATTATGAATTCAAATAATGCTTGTGTTGAAGTTAGCAAGTCCCATAGCATGCACGTATGATTAAAGTTATGTAACAAATTTGAAGCATGAAGTGTACTTGGCTTGTGCATCCTTAGAGTGGCGGTCGGGGACGAGCAATGGTCTTTTCCTACAAATCTATCCCCCTAGGAGCATGCACATAGTAATTGAGTTTTTGATGACTTCTAAATTTTTGCAATAAGTATATGAGTTCTTTTGACTAATGTTGAGTCCATGGATTATACGCACATTTTTACCTTTCCACCTTTGCTAGCCTCTTCGGTACCGTGCATTGCCCTTTCTGACCTTTAGAGTTGGTGCAAACTTCGCCGGTGCATCCAAACCCCGTGATACGATATGCTCTATCACACATAAACCTCCTTATATCTTCCTCAAAACAGCCACCATACCTACCCATTATGGCATTTCCATAGCCATTCCGAGATATATGGCCATGCAACTTTCCACCGTTCCGTTCATCATTTTCATGACATGCTGTACTTTTGTCATATTGCCATTGCATGATCATGTAGTTGACATCATATTTGTGGCAAAGCCACCATGCATTATTTTTCATACATGTCACTCTTGATTCATTGCACCATCCCGGTACACCGCCGGAGGCATTCATATAGAGTCATATCTTGTTCTAGTTTCGAGTTGCAATTCTTATGTTGTAATCAATAGAAGTGTGATGATCATCATTATTAGAGAATTGCCCAAAGAAAAAAAAAAGAAAGGCCCAAAAAAAAAGAAAAAGAAAATAAATAAAAAGGGCAATGTTACTATCTCTTTTTCCACACTTGTGCTTCAAAGTAGTACCTTGTTCTTCATGTAGTGAGTCTCATATTTTGTGCTTCAAAGTAGCACCATGTTTTTTAATAGTGAGTCTCATAAGTTGTCTTTTTCATACTAGTGGAAATTTTTAATTATATAACTTGGCTTGTATATTCCTATGATGGGCTTCCTCAAATGCCCTAGGTCTTCGTGAGCAAGCAAGTTGGATGCACACCCACTAGTTTTCTTTTATTGAGCATTCATTTATACCTCTAGTGCATCCGTTGCATGGCAATCCCTACTCCTCATGTTGACATCAATTGATGGGCATCTCCATAGCCCGTTGATTATCCTCGTCAATGTGAGACTTTCTCCTTTTTTGTCTTCTCCACACAATCCCCATCATCATATTCTATTCCACCCATAGTGCTATATCCATGGCTCACGCTCATGTATTTTATGAAGGTTGAAAAAGTTTGAGATTATTTAATTATGAAACAATTGCTTGGCTTGTCATCGGTGGTATATAAGTTAGGAACATCTTTGTGTGACTAAAATGAAGCATAGCCTAACTATATGATTTTGTAGGGATGAACTTTCTTTTGCCATGTTATTCTGAGAAGACATGATTACTTTGATTAGTATGCTTGAAGTCTTACTATTTCTTATGTCAATATGAACTTTTATTTTGTATTCATTTGGATATGAACATTCATGCCACAATAAAGAAAATTACATTATGAATTATGCTAGGTAGCATTCCACATCAAAAATTCTCTTTTTATCATTTACCTACTCGAGGACGAGCAGGAATTAAGCTTGGGGATGCTTGATACGTCTCCAACGTATCTATAATTTTTTATTGTTCCATGCTATTATATTACCCCTTTTAGATGTTTATGGGCTTTATTTTACACATTTATATCATTTTTGGGACTAACCTACTAACGGGAGGCCCAGCCCATATTGCTGTTTTTTTGCCTATTTCAGTATTTCGAAGAAAAGGAATATCAAACGGAGTCCAAATGGAATGAAACCTTCGGGAGCGTGATTTTTAGAACAAATCTGATCCGGAGAGCTTGGAGTGCAAGTCCAGAAGCTCCCGAGGGCCCCACGAGATAGGGGGTCGTGCCCCCCATGTAAGGCGCGGCCCCCTGTCTCGTGGGCCCCTCGGGCGGCCACCGACATACTTCTTCTTCCTATATATACCAATGTACCCCGAAAACATCCACGAGCACCACGAAACACAATTTCCACCGCCGTAACCTTCTATATTCGCGAGATCTCATCTTGGAGCCTTCGCCGGCACTCTGCCGAAGGGGGAATCAACCACGGGGGGCTTCTACATCAACATCCTTGCCCCTCCGATGAGTTGTGAGTAGTTTACCACAGACCTACGGGTCCATAGTTATTAGCTAAGATGGCTTCTTCTCTCTTTTTGGATCTCAATACAATGTTCTCCCCCTCTCTTGTGGAGATCTATTCGATGTAAACTCTTTTTGCGGTGTGTTTGTCGAGATCCGATGAATTGTGGGTTTATGATCAAGTTTATCTATGAATAATATTTGAATCTTCTCTGAATTCTTTTATGTATGATTGAGTTATCTTTGCAAGTCTCTTTGAATTATCAGTTTGGTTTGGCCTACTAGATTGATCTTTCTTGCCATGGGAGAAGTGCATAGCTTTGGGTTCAATCTTGCGGTGTTCTTACGCAGTGATAGAAAGGGTTGCCAGACACGTATTGTATTGTTGCCATCGAGGATAACAAGATGGGGTTTATATCATATTGCATGTGTTTATCCCTCTACATCATGTCATCTTGCTTAATGCATTACTCTATTCTTATGAACTTAATACTATAGATGCAGGCAGGAGTCGGTCGATGTGTGGACTAATAGTAGTAGATGTAGGCAGGAGTCGGTCTACTTGTTATGGACGTGATGCCTATATACATGATCATGCCTAGATAATCTCATAACTATGCGCTTTTCTATCAATTGCTCGACAGTAATTTGTTCACCCACCGTAATACTTATGCTATCTTGAGAGAAGCCACTAGTGAAACCTATGGCCCCCCGGGTCTATCTCCTATCATATTTGCTTTCAATCTATCTTTATTTGCATCTTTACTTTTTGCATCTATCTTATAAAATACCAAAAATATATCTATCTTATCGTACTATCTTTATTAGATCTCACTTTCGCAAGTGGCCATGAAGGGATTGACAACCCCTTTATTGCGTTGGTTGCGAGTTCTCCGTTTGTTTGTGTAGGTGCGTGGGACTTTTGAGGAGCCTCCTACTGGATCGATACCTTGGTTCTCAAAACTGAGGGAAATACTTACGCTTCACTTTGCTGCATCAGCCTCTCCTCTTTGAGGAAAACCAACGCAAGCTCAAGACGTAGCAGGCCTCGCCGTCGTCCACCGCCCTGGTGCTCTCGGCGCGGCATGGTCAATGTGGTGAAGGAACGACTTCCATTGGAAGAGTACTGTACATGGAGAGGCTGACAGCTGGGTCCACGACGGCCGCAAGGAAGTGCCTCCTTATTATGAGTAAAATAATTATTCCTCCACCTGAAGTAGGGACCCACTGGACGGGCCATCGTAGTTTGTGAAAAAAACCTTTTCCCCCTGACTGCTGGGACCTACCAACTACATCTTCGCACACAAGGAAGTGCGTCCGAAAAAAAACGATTCCCCCCCCCCGACTGCTGGGACCCACTAGCTACATCTTCACACGCAAGGAAGTGCCTGACAGTCAGGACCCACCTGGTCGAAGCATACGTAGCGTTGTCATTCTGGTCGCGAATGTGTATGTACATACTGGTCGATGTAGACGCGCACGTGTAGTAGTAGAGCCGTGCACGTAGCATGTACACGTACGTACAACGGCCAGGGTGCAAGAAAGTAAATACAGTCATGTACGTATTGATACGTCTCCAATGTATCTATAATTTTTTATTGTTGCATGCTATTATATTACCCGTTTTGAATGTTTATGGGCTTTACTTTGCACTTTTATATCATTTTTGGGACTAACCAACTAACCGGAGGCCCAGCCTGAATTGCTGTTTTTTTTCCTATTTCAATGTTTCGAAGAAAAGGAATATTAAACGGAGTCCAAACGGAATGAAACCTTCGGGAGTGATCTTTTTGGAACAAACGTGATCCAGAGGACCTGGAGTGGAAGTCAAGAAACAAGGGAGGCGGCCACGAGGGTGCCCGTCATGCCCCCCACCCTCGTGGGCCCCTTGAGCGTCCACCGACCAACTTCTTCCTCCTATATATAGCCATCCAAAAACATCAGAAGCGACCACGAAAAACTATTTCCACCGCCGTAACCTTCTGTATCCGCGAGATCCCATCTTGGAGCCTTCGTCGGCGCTCCGCCGGAGGGGGAATCGATCATGGAGGGCCTCTACATCATCTCCAAGGCCCTTCCGATGAGTTGTGAGTAGTTTATCACAGACCTTCGGGTCCATAGTTATTAGCTAGATGGCTTCTTCTCTCTCTTTGAACCTCAATACAAAGTTCTCCTTGATCTTCTTGGAGATCTATTCGATGTAACTATTTTTGCGGTGTGTTTGTCGAGATCCGATGAATTGTGGGTTTATGGTCAAGTTTATCTATCAAAGATATTTGAATCTCCTCTGAATTCTTTTATGTGTGTTTAAGTTATCTTTGCAAGTCTCTTCGAATTATCAGTTTGGTTTGGCCTACTAGATTGATCTTTCTTGCAATGGGAGAAGTGCTTAGCTTTGGGTTCAATCTTGTGGTGTCCTTTCCCAGTGACAGCAGGGGTAGCAAAGCACCTATTGTATTGTTGCCATCGAGGATAAAAAGATGGGGTTTATATCATATTGCATGAGTTTATCCCTCTACATCATGTCATCTTTCTTAATGCATTATTCTGTTCTTTATGAACTTAATACTCTAGATGCATGCTGGATAGCGGTCGATGTGTGGAGTAATAGTAGTAGATACAGAATCGTTTTGGTCTACTTGTCACGGACGTGATGCCTATGTACATGATCATGCCAAGATAATCTCATAATTATTCGCTTTTCTATCAATTGCTCGACGGTAATTTGTTCACCCACCGTAATACTTATGCTATCTTGAGAGAAGCCACTAGTGAAACCCATGGCCCCCGGGTCTATCTCTTATCATATAAGATTTCAATCTACTTTTATGTGCATATTTTACTTTTCCAATCTATATCATAAAAATACCAAAAATATTTATCTTATCATATTATCTCTATCAGATCTCACTTCGCAAGTGGCCGTGCGGGGATTGACAACCCCTTTATTGTGTTGGTTGCGAGTTCTTGTTTGTTTGTGTAGGTGCGTGGGACTTTTGAGGAGCCTCCTTCTGGATTGATACCTTGGTTCTCAAAAACTGAGGGAAATACTCACGCTAATATTGCTGCATCACCCTTTCCTCTTCAAAGAAAACCAACGCAAGCTCAAGACGTAGAAAGAAGGATTTCTGGCGCTGTTGCCGGGGAGGTCTTCGCTCAAGTCAAGACATACCAAGTACCCATCACAAACTCATCTCCCTCGCATTACATTAGTTGCCATTTGCCTCTCATTTTCCTCTCCCCCACTTCACCCTTGCCGTTTTATTCGCCCTCTCTTTCCCAATCTACTCTCTTTTTTGCTTGTCTTCTTGTGTGCCTGTTTGCCCTTATGGCTTTGCCTAAGAACACCGACCTTTATCTTCGAAGGTTGGAAGAGATTGAATCAAACATTAGAAGTTTTATGACTTTACAATTTGAGCATAATAATTTCTTCAGAAAAGAACATAAATAACAAAAAAGCTTTATGGGGTATATGAACAAATAGCTTGATGATATGTCTAAAGAATTTTATGGTTTGAACTCTCAAATTACTCGTCTTGAAAATTCTATAGCCCAAATTTCTGATAAGCAAGCTACCTTAGTCAATAAGATGGCTACCAAACCAGAAAAGTTAGATGAAAATAATGATGAAGATCTAAAAGTTATTGATGTGTCCCCTATTAAATCTTTGTTTTGCAATATGAATCTTAATAATTATGGGACTGGAGATGAGTCAACTTTAGTTAAAAGGCGTCCCAATGATTCGAAGTTTTTAGATCTTGATGCTAAATTTGGTAAAAGTGGGATTGGAGAGGTCAAGACTTTAAATAGCATTGAACCCACTATCTTGGATTTCAAGGAATTTAATTATGATAATTGTTCTTTAATATATTGTATTTCCTTGTTGCAATCCGTGTTGAATTCTCTTCATGCTTATAGTCAATATAAAGCTTTTACCAAACATATAGTTGATGCCTTGATGCAATCTTATGAGGAAAAACTTAATTTGGAAGTTTCTATACCTAGAAAACTTTATGATGAGTGGGAACCTACTATAAATATTAAAAATAAAGATCATGAGTGCTATGCTTGTGTGATTTGGGTGCTAGTGTTTCCATGATTCCGAAAACTTTATGTGATATTCTAGGTTTCCATGATCTTGATGATTGCTCTTTAAATTTGCACCTTGCGGATTCTACCATTAAGAAACCTATGGGAAGGATCAATGATGTTCTTATTGTTGCAAATAGGAATTGTGTGCCCGTAGATTTTATCGTTCTTGATATAGATTACAATCTTTCATGTCCTATTATTTTTGGTAGACCTTTCCTTAGAACGATTGGTGCAATTATTGATATGAAGGAAGGGAATATTAGATTCCAATTTCCATTAAGGAAAGGCATGGAGCACTTTCCAAGAAATAAAGTCAAATTACCTTATGAATCTATCATGCGAGCTACTTATGAATTGAGTGCCAAAGATGGCACTACTTAGATCTATCCCCGCTTTTATGCCTAGCTAGGGGAGTTAAAAAATATTGCTAGTTGGGAGGCAACCCAATTTTATTTTTGTTTCCTGGTTTTTGCTTCTGTTTAGTAATACATGTTTCATCTAGCTTCTTTTTAGATGTGTTTTCATGTTTTAATTAGTGTTTGTGCCATAGAACCTATACGATAACCTATGGTGATAGTTAATTTGATTCTGCTGAAAAACAGAAAATTTTGCGCGCACAAAAATAATTTTAGTAATTCACTGGAACGTGATTTTGTGTTGATTCTTTTTTCTGTAGATCAATAAACCAATTGCCCAGGACATCCTGTTTTTTTAGGATTTTTAGAGTTCCAGAAGTATTTGAGAGTTACAGATTGCTACTGACTGTTCTGTTTTTGACAGATTCTTTTTTCGTGTGTTGTTTGCTTATTTTGATGCATCTATGGCTAGTATGTAGGGGTATGAACGATAGATAAGTTGGAATACAGTAGGTTTAACACCAATATAAATAAAGAATTAGTTCATTATAGTACAATATGTGGTGGTTTTTCTTTCTTGCACTAACGGTGCTTATGAGATTTCCTGTTGAGTTTTGTGTTGTGAAGTTTTCAAGTTTTGGGTAAATATTTGATGGACCATGGAATAAGGAGTGGCAAGAGCCTAAGATTTGGGATGCCAAAGGCACCCCAAGATATTGAAGAATATCCAAAAGCCTAAGCTTGGGGATGCCCCGGAAGGCATCCCCTCTTTCGTCTTCGTCTATCGATAACTTTACTTGGAGCTATATTTTTATTCGCCACATGATATGTGTTTTGCTTGGAGCGTCTTGTATGATATTAGTCTTTGCTTTTTAGTTTACCACAGTCATCCTTGTTGTACACACCTTTTGGGAGAAACCCCACTTGATTTGAATTTATTAGAATACTCTATGTGCTTCACTTATATCTTTTGAGCTAGATAGTTTTTGCTCTAGTGCTTCACTTATATCTTTTAGAGCACGGCGGTGGCTTTATTTTGTAGAAAATGTTAATCTCTCATGCTTAACATATATTATTTTGAGAGTCTTTTAGAACAGCATGGTATTTGCTATGGTTATAAAATTGGTCCTAGAATGATGGGCATCCAAGTTGGGTATAATAAAAACTATCATAGGAAGTGAATTGGATGCTATGATCAATTTGATACTTGATAATTGTTTTGAGACATGGAGGTGGTGATATTAGAGTCATGCTATTTGGGTGATTATGAATTTAAAGAATGCTTGTCTTGAAGTTGGCAAGTCTCGTAGCATGCACGTATGGTGAAAGTTGTGTAACAAATTTGAAACATGAGGTGTTCTTAGATTGTGCATCCTTATGAGTGGCGGTCGGGGACGAGCGATGGTCTTTTCCTACCAATCTATCCCCCTAGGAGCATGCGCGTAGTGCTTGGTTTTTGATGACTTGTAGATTTTTGCAATAAGTATATGAGTTCTTTTTGACTAATGCTGAGTCCATGGATTATACGCACTCCCATCCTTCCATCATTGGTAGCCTCTTTGGTACCGTGCATTGCCCTTTCTCACCTTGAGAGTTGGTGCAAACTTCGCCGGTGCATCCAAACCACGTGATACGATACATTCTATCACACATAAACCTCCTTATATCTTCCTCAAAACAGCCACCATACCTACCTATTATGGCATTTCCATAGCCATTCCGAGATATATTGCCATGCAACTTTCCACCGTTCCGTTCATCATCATGACACACATTATTGTTGTCATATTGCCTTGCATGATCATGTAGTTGACATCGTATTTGTGGCAAAGCCACCATGCATAATTTCATACATGTCACTCTTGATTTATTGCCCATCCCGGTACACCGCCGGGGCATTCATATAGAGTCATATCTTGTTCTAGTATCTATTATATACATAATACAAAAGGCAAACAAGCCATTAGGTTCGCCCACATATGTTAATATTATTTACACCATCCGATCAAAATAATAATGGCTGAGATTTTATAGGCTTTTACGTAACATATTAATGTGTATGTTCCAACATATCAGACTATGACGTTGTCACATATACAGCCCATCCAATGTAATTAGACTAGGCAAGGAAGCGTCAGCACATAAAAAAAGACTAGGCAAGCGTCATCACGTAAAAAAGGTAGGAAAAGTTAGGTTCATGTATGGGCCACTTCAAAAAAAGGTTCACGTACGGGCATCAATGCCACTTAAAAAAAAGGTTCACGTATGGGCATCAATATGGTAAAACAATTCCTGACACGTTGCATACAAAAGAGATTTATGCTCTAGAAGCTAATTCTGATTCACATCCGACAGCTATACCGAATCCTCAAAGCCATATGCCTCTCGAGCAGTCCAGGTTTTAGGGTTTCTGATGGTCTGCCCTAGGGCCTAATATAAGTGAAAGGCAACACTACAATTCTATTGCACAATTTTTTTCCTGTACAACATACTATATGCTATTTCTTATCGCTGCAAAATGAGTCTAATAGATTTATTTGTAGTCCTAAAGTAACAGTAGCTATTTTTTGTCTACAGAGTATTTTTGTAGAAGATGACATATGCAACAAGTGATTCCCGTAATTTCTGAAATTTGAAAGGTTAGTAAGAGTTGTTCTAAATCATCAGTTCAACCATTCGGGTTCAGATATTTTCCATAGGTCATCAATGTACAATTTGCATATTTAATCCCTGCATGCATTTTCTAATTAATTCATGGTTACTATGGAAGGTCTACTAAATTCAAACATGCACTTTGGTGAGTTTTATGTTCTTGGTAATAGCTCTTCTGTCTAGCCTTTTCAGTTGAGGAGAACAATGAAAAAAGCTCCAGTGTTATATGCATCACCTACCACACATGCAAAAACTCTATTGCATATCAATTAACACATATGGACCAAATTCAGTTAATAAATGCAAGCCTTTTTCTTTTGTCTTAAAAACACATCATTAATATAACTTGCTAATACTATATGGTAACAACAAATAGAAAGAATACACCTTTTTATCAAACTACAGGGAGGAAGCATACCTGTGACGAATCAGCTGGTGTGCAGCAAGTATATGGTTTTTATGTGCACGTGTATTAGTTTTAAAAGCAAATGAATAATGAGACGGATATATCAGCGCAAATTTCGTCGCTATTTGAGTTATAAGATATAGATGATTATTTGGTTATGTAATATAGCGATGTGGGCTGACTAAATCTAGAAGACTACAAAATGCAACTCTTTCTACCCCGTGAGAAAAAATGTAACATCACAATAGCTCATAGTATTCTAGAAATGTCACCGGAGAAAAGAAAAACAAAGTTATTGCACTAAGAAAATATATTTTACCCCGTCATATGCACTTGAATTAATATGGAAGAACATATGTATCCTAACCAAATATTGCAGTGTTCTATACTATGGGTATTTCATCTATAAATTCTAGATACATGTTTGGTTAATTCATACTATGATTAAATCTAGAAAGTACAAAACCAAAATATAATTTTGCTAGACATGTATTATTAAAATCATTGGAAGGGACATAAAAATGATCGGCTAGGGAGACACTTCAAGAGTACCCATACAACGAGGAAGTTACTAACCACATTACCGTCCTTTATATTAGTATCTCATGATCCTTACAAACAAACTAATACAGCTAATGAAAGGATTTTACTAAAGTTAGACCATTTTTTACAACATATACATGCTTTCTCTTTGTTTGTGGGTAATCAGGTGTTCTATTGAATGTTACCAGCATTACACTCAGTCAATATAAGCTCAGAGATATAACCTGGTCGACACTGCATCCAGTAAGCCATGCTACGGCCCATGCGAGCATAATTGGCCAGACAGTGCGTGGACCCTATTTTCATATTTTTTAAGCACCTGATTTTGATCTCTTAAAATCTTAAGAGGCTTAATCTCCCTAACCGCTATAAAATTCTTAATCTCCTTGACTAAATTACCAAACTCTGACTTGAGAAGCGTGACGTCTAATATAGAACACAATGCTACCATTGAATCAGATAGCACCAGAATCGGAACAATTGGCCATTTAAGAGCAAGGTTCATCCCTAGCATGATTTCTTGGAATTTGGCTTCCATGGCATTCTTGCAACTTTTCACAACATATACATGCTTTCTCAATCATTCTAATATATTGGGCGATAATCAATGCTAATGTAGCACAATTCAGAACTTACTATAATTTGTATGGTGCAAGTTTCCAAGGGTAAAAACCATTTTTCTCTCACATTGTAAATGTTTGCCAAAGGTATTAAAAATCTAATAATTACGAAAACATAAATAACAACATACAAATCTAGCCGTGCAAATGCGCGGGTCACACCGCTAGTTGTAATTCATGAGTTGTAAATAAATAGAAGTGTGATGATCATCATTATTAGAGCATTGTCCCCAAATAAAAAAAAGAGAAAGGCCAAACAAAAAAAAAGCCAAACAAAAAAAATATATATATAGGGCTGGACTATTCTATTACCGGTAACAGAATATTATTCTGTTACCCCAGCCCTATATAGGGCGCGATGCGTCTTACTCAAGGCCCAACCGTGGAACTAGCGCGTCACCACTCACCACCACCACCCGTCCCTCCCACGCGTCGCCCCTGCCTCCCGCACGCCGCCGCGCCATCCTCCAACCCCAACGCGCCGCTGCACCACCCCTCCCACCCTAGCGCGCCACCGCGCTGCCACCCCCATCTGAAGGCGCCACCGCGTCCACATCTCCGAAACTCGCGCACTTTTACCGCCGGGCCACGAACTGGGCACCTCCCTCTTCACTGTGCCGGCGTCGCCTTCGCCAATGCGCGCCGGCAGCCTGCCTTCCCCGCACCGGCGGCCTCCCTCCCAACGCGTGCCGACAGCCTTCCTTCCCCGCGCCGGCGGCCTCCCTCCCATCGCATGCCAACGGCCACCCTTCCCAGCACCGGCGGCGTCCCTCCCAAAGCACGCTGGCACCTCTGTTCCCCGTGCCGGCGGGGGGCAGCTTCCCTCCGAACGCGTGGCGCATTTTCCTCCAATGGATGTGCACAACTCGTGGCGCTACCTCCTGGTCAGCTGGTTCCCGTCGGCCTCCTCGCACCGGACAAATCCTCCAGCGGGACCTCGGAAGGCCTGACGCACTCCCTCGAACTATCGCGCGTCCTCCCTCGAACGGCCGGACTCGTTTACCTCCTCCAATATGCGCAGGTTGCTGCTCTCGTCTGCTTCCTCTTTCTTTTTTGAAATGAGTCTGCTTTCTCTCTCACGAGCATGATGCTACTGCTCCTCTCAACTCTCAATTCTCATTATTTACTGTTTCTCCCCTATATGAACTGCTGATGCTACTTCATCTCTACTTGTTGTGAAATAAGATTTTGATTTCAGAGAAGTCGCAAAACAAAAAGGAAAGAAGAGCCATGTTTTCTATTGTTGTTATTTTGTTGCCCTCGTGGTGTTTACTGAAATGCCTACAACAACTTAAGGTGTTCTCTTTTTTTAAAATGAAGTGAATGTGTTGTACTACTGTTAAGCGCGGTCCTCCTCCCGAGCTCCTCCATGCGCATCCGCCTCCCAAGCTATGCCATGAGCGGTTGCGCCTGCTCCGCCGTCCAGGCGACCATCATGCGTGCCTCCTGACCCCTGCTGTCAGGTTGCGGCCTCTTTCGCTGTCAGGTCACATCCTCTCCTGCCGTCAGATCGCAACCTCTTCCTTCTGCACGTCGCCACCTCCTGCTGCTGCAGGCCGTGCCCCATCCCCCATTCTCGCGTGGTCGCCAACAAGGTATCCTACTACAATGGTGGTCACTGCCCCAGAATGCTCTCTGGTTCATTTTGATCTAATTTTGCACATTTGTTCTTTATCTCACGAATTTTGTTATGTAGGAGGTGACCGATTGTTGATCCTGAAGTTTCATCACATGATTTTTTGTCTCTGAATTTTGCACCAATTCTTGATCCTGAAGCATCAATGCTTGAGCACTGATTTTTGTGTGTTAGGTGAGTGTACAGTGCATTGGGGTGTGTTTTTATTTTATGTTCTGAGCAAAAAATCGACTACAAAAATTGTGTCATGAAAATTTCATGTACACCTATTGAGATGGTTCAAAAATTAAAACTTTTAAAGTTAAAAAAAGGAAATCAGTTATTTGGTTGTGGAGGTTCTTTTGTCCTTGAAAGATATAAGAATTCAGCTTTTACTTGTTTTTCAGTTCAAATTTTGCGTCAAGCAGTTCGACAAGGGCGCGTCCCTCAGTACTACGATGACGAGGCAGACAGCCGCCCTCTTTGTGACCTGCTGCTATTCCCCATCTTGCACTGGCGAACTAATGATGCGGGAGCTGCCCTGTTCGCTACAACCCCACGTGGATCTCTCTCTTTCTCCTCTCTTAAATTCATTGGAAAAGTTGGTTTCTTGTTCTTGTTGTGTCGTGAATACCCTCAAGTTGTTTGATATTATTCCTATGAGAAAACTGATCCATAGCAGATTTTGTTCCAGAGCTGTTCAAAGTTCAGACTTACGTTTTGTGAAGGCAAGGACAAGGAGAAGCCTATGGATAACAGTTCGTGTGGAGCTTGGCCAGTTCCTCTGTTCATGTGTGAGCTTGCTCATTTTGTCCATTTATCTCTGTTCAGTTCATGTAGAGGATCCCTCGAATTCACCTCCTCTCGTTCTTTATCACAAATGATTTTCGCTATCCGCAGCAAATTACAGTATGAGAGTGGGAGTTTTATATTGTACTCTCTGCCTGCACAATGCATTTTGTAGTGTTGGTAGTTGTAGAGATTTGTTTGTGTTAAAAATGGTTTTATGTATTTTGTAGTGTCGGTACTTAAGTAGAACATTAGTTCAAATCTTCAAATTTTATATAGTTCAAGTACATAAGGAACATAAGGAACTTTAGTTAGTTTCTTGAATTTCGACTCCTTCAGTTTTTGTTCTTAACCAGTTTTTGTTCAATTATATAAGGACTGACGCCATTAGTTTCAAAAAGGAGCTTCAGTAGATGTGGAGATTGGTAAAATCTAAAGTTCAACTATTCTGATGGGGCACTTCATAAAGCAAAGAAAAAAGAAAGCAGAGCAAAAGTGAAGAAAAATAAAAAGAAAATCAAAGTGGTCCTGAGAAGAAAATGCCTACTGTCTAGTAATACATTCTCTCATTTGTCTATGTTTATTTGTTGTGAGAATAAAAAACAGTGGTACAATACATATTACTTGAGCTGTTCATATAAAAAAATGCGTCGGTTTGTGTAACATCAGTTCTAACTTCTATAGCTTGATAAATGATTAGAAGTCAATCTGAATTCATTTTGATCCCTTCTCTTGTGATTTTAGGCTGAACTCCAATACTTGCATCCGCCACCCCAACGCCGGCGTGTTCCCTCAGTCCTCTCTCGACAAATCCAACAGTACAGGTTCTCCGGTGTGCCAAGTATTGCCTGCGGCGATCCCTACATCATGGCCCATTGAGGAGATCTTGTGTATTCCACATAGAAGAAATATTGTCAGTTCATGAATAGAGAATTTCTGTACCAGACTTAATATTAGTTCAGTGCGTATTCTATCTTCAGTCCACGAAAAATCACAGAATAGTTGGTGTGTGTGCACAAATATCGTCAGTGCAAGTTTCAAAATTCTGTAACTTTAGATATATCACCTGAAAAAGTAATGATTTGCAGCGAGTTTCTTCAAAATTATGTAAAGTTTAGTATTATAGTGTGTGTTTTGAACTAAGATCTATACTCTATGAACTTTTTGTACTTTCTGGACTTGAAGCATTTTTTTCTCATATATTAAATCAAGTGCATATATGAAATCTTGAACGAAATGCTCTATGGACTCTTGGACTGTATTGTTGGAGAACTGTTGTTCGGTACCTAATGTAATTTGCACATAAAGCATTTTGTTCTCAGTTTTTGGGTGAAAAGTTTGCTTCCTATATTGCATAGCTGTTGCAGTGACCATAGGAATTTATTAGAATAATTTAATGTTTTTGTATCTCACCTCTAATTTGTTTCTTTCTACTGCTCTTTCCTCTAACAATTTTGTTTCTGTCTATACTGCAGCACGAGGGAGGCTTGGACGGACGCTGATCACTAGCCCACTACGACGACGCTGATCACTAGCACGAAGGACACCAGCAGGTTGAGGATGAAGTACATGACGTAGGCAATGAGGATGACCAAAACATGGAATCCGTACACAAAGCAGCAACTGCAAGTTTAAATTTTCTGTCTATGGTGATTTGATTGCTACTTCTTAAAGAAAAGTGTAATGACAGTTAGATGTTTGTGCAAGAAAGGAAAAATTGTTTGAACTAAAAACATTCGATAGTGCTCTCTCTCCTAACTATTTTGGTTGATGTCCACGAATAGAGAAAAATTGTATGGGAATGTTTAATTATTACTAGCATGTAAGTTCAAAAAATAAAACACAGTTAGTTCGTCTATGGACCCGAGGAAAGTATGCTCAAAGAAAAATCACAACACATTTATTCGGGTAAAAAGTTATTTTACTTCAGCTACACAAACCATGCGGGTTCAATGATGATGGTACCATAAGTTCGGTCAAGAAACAAATATGAATTAAAACAAATAACTTTCACTTCTATAAGTTCAAGTGCTCATCCACACTCAAAAATTGAAGTTGGTAAAAGCTCAAAATGGTAAAAGTTCAAGTCGCAAAACAAAAGAAGTCCAGAACACCGTTTAAAAAATAACTCTAAAAAAGAAACACACAAAACAATTTTGTTTTATAAAAAAATCATTCAGTTCAAATGGTATAAATTATGCAATTTCTGGCACGATGATACCATTGAGAAATTACGAGGAAAATTATATCGAAAATACAGAGTAAAGTCTAGTGTGTGAAACATGCTCAGTATAAAGCCACACAGACATCCGTTCAAGTACTTTTTTTCGAACCATTTGAATCTAATGTGAAAAATACCTCGGTACAAACACACAAATAGATCAGTACGAGTACTTTGTTTTTCGACCGGAAAAACAGAACAATGGGTCTCGACATATTCAAAATTACTCGTCAACGGTTACGAATTTGAGAAAACGTTCAACATGACTAAGTTTCGCATTTTTGATAGCTATCCAACGGTATATTATTTGCCCCATTTTGACAAACTTTTTAAAAAAACCACGTTCAAAACCAATTTTAACCGTATTTGAATTCGTATTTAAACGATAAGGAATTAGAAAAAACTTTCTATACGCAAAAGTTGCGCATTTTCCATAGCTTTCCAACGCCGTATCATTTGCGTCAATCTGACAAACCATTTGCAAAAAACAGTGAAAAAACCTTTCGCCCAAAATTTCATCGTTTTTCAAATTACTTTTAAATCATATAGAATTTGAAAAAATAGTAGATATACGGAAGATGCGGATTTTCACAAGCTTTTCAATGCCATCTCATTTGCTCAATTCCGATAAACCGTTTGAAAATTAAGTCCAAAATACGATTCGCGTTTTCGGTTTTGAAAAAACTGGTTTTTTCAAAACTGCTCTTAAATCATAATTTTTTTGCAAAAACAAATTATAAGATTGTAATGTGGATGTCAAGAGCTTTCCAACGATATATTACACACCCCGTTTCGACAAAAAAATTTGTAAAAAAATTTGAACTAAAGAAGATGATTTTTAACAGCAACAGAAAGCATCAGTTCAACCGCTCGAATTTCATCAGTTCAACTGCTTGAATTCATCAGTTCAAGTAGGGTAACAGAATAATATTCTGTTACGCGTAACAGAATAGCCCGG